>NW_027512402.1:0-300000 GCF_048772815.1 Callospermophilus lateralis | reverse complement strand
AGTTCTTCAAAGCCCTACAGAGGCTAGCACATAAGGGCTTGTGTTTTCTCATGACACCAATTCACATAAAGAATATATACCAGACAGTCAGTAGGCCTCAAATTAGAGAAGCAGAGCAGTATTAAGAGCAGGACTATTTGATCACTATTGGTTCACAGGAAGGGAGTCCAGGCCACCCTGACTTTAGGCAAATGAGGGGCAAGGGAGTTCATTTGGAAAACTGTCTTGGGCTGTGCCCCTCATGGAAACCTCCAGCCAGAGGTTATGAAGAGTGTCTATGTGGAAGAAGATGAGGGCCATTTGGGAGTGTTTTGGTTTTAATTGTGGTCATTTGTTTGGTGGTTGGAAGAGATGCCTAGGTCCACCTGGGCTTGAACTCTGGTGTGATTCCCCTTACAGATTGAGTTCAGGAACTGACCTCAGAGAAGTATTGCCATGAATTGTGTTGGGATTTTAGGAGACCACGCATGAGAGTTGCCTTTGGAAACTGAGATCAATGCCCAGGGTGGCTTTCCACAGAGCATTGTCAATCTCTGCCAGGGCATCACATTATTTTATACTGAAAGACTTGGCAGCCATCGTTGACAGTCAAAACACACATGGGCCTCACATTGTAGACCTCAATGGGCCTGGCTTCATGTGTCTTTTTGGCCACTCTTTGGGAAGCCTTGCCTCTGAGAATTCTCCAGAGTTTCCTTGAAATGTGCTTCCTCAAACATTAATGGTTCCTGAATGAATTGAAACCCACAATTTCTCCAACTTCATCCTTGAAAAATGGCTAGATAAATACCATGAAATTTTTGAAATTTTCATGACCAGGTGGCACTGGAGAACCTTTCAATGTCCTCTTGCTGATGAAGTGTGTACCAGACAGTGCCTTGATTGACTAGGTTTCATGAAAATGATGTAGAACAGAGATACCAGTATGTTGGAGCCTGCTGAGTAGTGGGCCCAGAGCTGTGGTGTGCAGGTGTGTGATAAAACATCTGTGGTCGGGCCATGTGTATCTGCCATTGACTTCCAAATGGCTTGTGGCTGACATTGTGCAGCCAGGAATCACTTATATGTCTGATAACTCTCCATATAAGGCATCTTGTTATATGGAGATGTTTCAGGACAATGTTCAGAATCAGGAGCAATGGTCAAGGGGACAAGCTATGTGGGATAGAAGCCTGGTTGATGCATTCTCCTGCAGACCCTGACCCATCTCATGTGAAAGAACTCCCTCCAGCACTGTGTCCCAGCTGAATTCCTTGTATTTTGTGAAGCAAATAACAAATTCCCAGTGCAGCAGCAAGAAACACCACGAAAAGTGGAGGATGACCAAATTGCTTCACAGTCCACACGGGGAGTCACTTAGCCTTCAGTGGCGACAGTTTACCTACAACGAGTGAATTCAGCACTGCTGCCTCATGTCCTTTGAAAAACAAGAAACCATGCCCTCCAGGTCACATAGATGCAGATCCAGCTTTGATGGTCTCATTAGAAAGAAAGCTAAAGCTCCTGACAACAACATATATGTCAAGTGCCCATCGTCAGAGGCAGTTTCTAAGGAAGTCTTCAGGATGGCAGAGCTCCTTGTTTGATAGCATTTACCTATTAGACCAGGATGCAAGAAAAGACCACTGACTCCAATTAAAATCAAGTTAAAGCAAGCTTATATTTTCCACTGCCCAGGTGGCCTCTCCCTCCCAAAACAGTGGGAACAAGACAGCCACCCAAATTTCCTACAGCCCAGGTTTATAACCCAGAATTTTACACTACAGGGGGGTTAAAATATCAGAACTTTGACAAGCATCAAACTAATCGTAGTTTATATATATATATATATATATATATATATATATATATATATATATATATATATATATATATATATATATTTGCTGGCCCCAACATCAGAATTTATGAAGACCATTAGAGCCCCAGAGAGGGTCATTGTCTGGCCAGGGAAGGCCAGTATTTATGAGGTGTCAATAAAGTTTCATAGAGGGCTGTTCCTGGTCAAAGAGCCAGGCATGGGTGAGTTCAAGGCCACGGGCAGGCATTGCAAGCAGGTTCAGAATTTGGTGTAATTTATAGTCAAGCCAAAATTTTCTTTTCATGGCTTTGTGGCAAGATGGATCCCAATTTTAATAAAAGATCAGGTTGGGTCTATCATTCCCCCCTTTTCTAATGTGTCCCTTTCAAATCTTTGATAGGGTAGGGGAAGAGCACTGAGGGAATTTTAATACCTCACGTAACAGTCTCCATATTTTTTGAACTCACACAAAACCAGTCTCCCTGATTTTACCTGACTTAATTAATTAGTTAAAATGAAAGTCTATTTATTTTTGGCTCCATTGTTGTAAGAAGAGTAGCGTCACTCATTTTGGCTTCTTCTGAGCTGAGAGAGGGTGACATGAGGGGGCACAGCATGAGGGACATGAGTTGCCTTTTAGAAGTCAGTTCGGTTTGAAGTCTGGTTGTGGTAGAACAGTTTGTAAAGTCATCTGGGGATGGGTTCTTCTATGAGAGAAACAAAAACCATGAGTACTGAATAAATGTTGCAGCTGCTGAAACAAGTCACTGTATAGATGTCCCCTCATCTGTCTTCAATATCCCCAGTTATCAGGACTTTCAACTTAATATTTAACTTTTAGTGTCACAGTTGTCCCACCCCATAAGATACAGTTTAATAATTTAATGTCATCTGATCTTGCAAATTCCTTTTACTAGTATGACCTCTGTGTGTAATAGAGAAACCTTTAATTCTGTTAGTCAGGGCTGGATAATCATACTAGCAAACACCAAGCCTACCTGTGTAGGTTAGGAATATCTGTAGGCCTTAAACAAAAAACTTCTGCCTCTGGTAGCTCCTCTTGATAGTCTCTTTTTATTCTCATCAGGCATTCCTCTCTGAGAATCTTTCTTTGTAGCCTCCAGTCTTACTTATTTTGGGAGGCTACCATAAAGTGTATACGTTAAAATATTATTATAACTATTATTATTTAAAATGCCCAGGAATGGCTGTATTTTGGGTTTATCTGTCTTTGCTAAGAGTTTAAGATGAAGCAGTAAAACTGACTTTTGTTTCTATCTATTGTTAACAGTCAGCTGAGATTTTATGGGAGTCATTTCTGGGGAAACTTGAGAGCAGCTTCTCAGTTCTGCTAGTGCCATTTGCGCTAGGTGATTCCAGGTCTTGCTTGACCATGTGGCTTCTCTCAGAAGCATCAGGAATATCTCCCTTCTCTGATGACTCTCTTCTTCGTAGAAAATGCACTGATTGGATTTCTGTTCTCCAGTGGCCTCATTAATCTTCCTGATCAGGTGTTTATGTGGCTGAGAGTTGCAAAGTTCTTTAGAGAAGTCTCCTGTTCCCTGGATACAAACTGACTCAGAGGTCAAGAGCCAAAATTTGTTTTATTGTCCCTTTGCATTTAAATTAAATTTTAAATCCTAATCTTAAACATCCAGCAAATAAATTTTAACAGCCTTATATTAAGAGTACTGTGCTTTAATGTCTATAATTTAAAATTATTTATCTTTTTATTATTTGGGATCTGTATTTTTCTGTCTTGTAGGTGATGCCTTATTATCTTAAATTAACCAATGTTGTGTTCAAAAGCAACTCTTTTGTAAAACACTAACAGGGAATCTTTAGTTAACTTATAAGGAAATTACAAAATAAAATTAACAAGAGTAAAAATACTTAGTTCGTGTAATAGCTACCCTGAATTTTTGGCTGAGTTATAAATTATATCCCCTTTTTGAGATCCTAGTAATCTTGACAGAAAAAAAAAAAAACTTCTGAACGTAACTTTAAATTAAATAACATCTGACCTACTGCTTTCGTAGTTATTCTCACATGTTGTAAGATGAGACACAGAGCCTTATCTCAGGTAAGGCAGGGCTCTATATAAATCTTAAGTCTTTTAGTTCTAAAGCTGATCTTTTTTTTTTAAATATCATCTTACACAGTTTACATAAATTGTTTGAGGTCACATGAACATTAGCTAACACCATATGATATCACATTTAAAACATGAATTAAAGAAAGGCTGAAAGTTTTTAACCTTTACATAGATTAGGAGCTCATTAACTTAAAAATATATTTAAATTTTTCCCCAATGTAAAAAGTAACTTAAAACTTTACATATCTTATTGATAACAAGTAAATAAATCCCCAATATATATATATTTTTTTACCATACAACTTCAGAACACCAGCTTGATGTAATGCTCTTTTAAAGTTTCTACCTTACAGACTTGTATACCTGGAAGATATGAGCACATTAATAGCATCACAATGACATTGATGTTTTTACATTAACCAAATTTAGCTTTTAAAGAAATTCCAGTACAGTGCTCTAAAATAACAGTTCTTATTTAATCAGTTGTTTAATTTTTATGGTTGCTTGCTCTAGAAAAATAAAAATAAACACAATGTTATGGGTAAACTTTTGTTTTCAGAAATTTGTGTCGCTTTATCACATGACTGATTTTTACAATCTTATACAGACTTTAGAACAAACTTATACAGACCTTACTAAATCAATCAGATATCTAACAAAAGTACTCATGAATGAGTAATCCCATATCAAATTTACTTCACTTATTTATCAAAATATTAGAGAAATGTATTGAACAGTGTAAACCATTTTTTTGTTAAAGGAAAAGTCCTAGAACCAAGGCATATTAGACATTTTATAGACATTAATATTTTATTAGATTTTTGAGCAGCTAGAAAAACTTGTAAGCTTAAATTTAAAGACATTTATTGTTATTTGTTTATCCAAATTTAAAGTGAACCATTTAACTCACGTGAATTAAAGATCTTCGAATCCACTTTTTAAAATTTGTTTTTATGAGTGCTTTTTTTTAATGATCGCTCCTTATATATGTTAATTTGTATATCATATATATGATATACGAACATATGGATATATGGACATACAACACATAACAAAAGTGTGCACAAATAATAATAGTAAGGCCTTGTAGCTTTTCACAGGTGAAATCTCCATTGTAATGTTTCAGAACTCCACTGTTGGTCAAAGATAGAACTGATGAGAAAAATATTAACCTAGTTCTCTAGGATCAAAATAATGAGCTCAAAAAAAATACAGAATCTAAGGAAAAAAATGAGAGTCCTAGAAAAAATGACTGGCCAGTAATTAGTAAATACCATACGATTTACCTTTTTTTTTTCCCACTTAGACATCAGATCAGTCTCCTACTGAGCTTGTAGGCTTCTTTCATTTACATTTCAACATAAGTCCTGGCTGAGTTCTGGAAGGAGCTGGACAAAACTGCTATTCTGAGCGGACACCTCAGGCCTAAGGCACTTTAACCATAATTTTCAGGTGAGGATGTTGAAAATTATGATACAATTTTAAGATACAATTCAAAATTTTATACCTTAACATCTTGTTTTGTCAACAGATACCATACTATGATTTACTATCCTTGTCCAAATTAATGCACTGACACACTGTGACATTTACCCAGGCTACCCAATTAAAAATTGGTGAAAAAAAAGACTAAATGATTGGGAAGTTACTTGCCAACTTGGAAGTAGAATTCTTTAGTTTTCCATTTTAAGTATTTAAGTTCTCTGGCATGAATTATCTGAAATCATAAACTAAAAAATTACCTAAACCCGACTTTTAACTGCAAGATTGAGCAATGCTACAAAAACCCATCCAGATACCATATTGTTACAATAAAACATCATCATTTAGACACACATTCAGCTAAGATCATTCCCAAGAAACAATTTATAATATCAACACATTATTGCACATGTCTTAAATGGCCAGAAACAAAGACAAAAGACAGACAGAAAGGAGCTCCAGACTATGGCTGACAGGACAGAAGCCTTTAAAACAGCAGATAAGAGAAAAATCTCCTACACCAGTGGCATGATAGATGTCCCCACAAGGGCATCAGATGTTTTCACAGAGGGGCAACCTGAAATGTAATATCAAAGGTCTCCATGGTGACTTTACTGCATTTAGTGTCTCCTTTTTCTTTTTCTCTTTTTTAAGAAAACAGAGGTGGCATAATACTTACAGTGCAGGGAAGGAAGGAGGGAATTTACTGAAGCAACAGGACTTCGGCAGCTGCTGGGAGTCCCTCAGTCCCGTCTTTTACTTAAACAGGATTAGCTCCTCTGGTTTGGTTCCACCCCAAGCACGCTGAATCTCCTAACATTTCAGTAGTCAGCTCTCAAAAATTCCGGGGTCGGGGGGGTATCAAAATTTGTAACTTAAATTTCGGTTCTGGACCTTAAAGCCAATTAATACCAATTTAATATAAGGACAGGGTTTGAGAAAAAGTAAAAGGGAGGTTTACTGCTTTGCTAACAAAGGATAAAAACAGGGGACTCTGTCCAAAGTTGTGACTCTCTTGATCTGGAGGGACAAGGGGTTTTAAAGGAGCTTCACTTGTTAACCTAGGAGATACTCAGTTATTAGGTCTCCAGCAGGCATTGCCCTCTGCAGTGGGTGTGCTCCAGACAGCCAGCTAGGGGCTTCTCTCATCCTGCTTAACAAAGGGGGGTATAGTGCATCCCATTTCTTTAAAACACAGTCCAAAGGGGTGACAGGCTTACATGCTTTATTACCCATTTTCACGTCCAATATCCTTAAGTTTTTACCACAGAAATCACACAACAAAACGCACAAAAACAAACAAATAAAAAACATTTAGAACACAGAACAAAACACACACAAAAAAACAGAAACTCGGCGAATAAACAGAAAACCAGAGGAGCAATGCAGCGTCTTGCTAAAGCTCCGGGGTAGGAGCTCCTGCGTGCCAGTCGGCACCTCTCTACACTTTCAGAGGTATTCCCTACAGAAGAGAACAGAGGAAAGAAGGATTCCTATTACTGTCCCGGACAGGAGTATATGTGAGCCTTCCCAGGCCACCTCTCTGTCATCAGAAGAGAACTCCCTTAACCGGATATCAGATGTTATAAAGGCGCCTCTTACCTATGAAGGCCTCCTCCACCAGGTGCTTGATAATAGTTTTAGTGCGATGGTTCACTGCAGTGATCCACGGACTGAAGGCTCATTCCAAGGCCTTGGAACTTGGCTCTCCAGCCTGGAGTCCTGGAGGATAGGCCAGCTTCAGAATTTCCAGCAGTATGGCTTTGTGATCTGGTCGGGTCATGTTGCTGGGGAACTCCAAAATGTTAGTCCAGGACACAAGAAAAGACCACTGACTCCAATTAAAATCAATTTAAGGCAAGCTTAATATTTCAAGCAGCCGGGCTGCCTCTCCCTCTCAAAATGGCGGGAACAAGACAGCAACCCCACCTTTCCTACAGCCCAGCTTTATAGCCCAGAAAGTTACACAAAAGGGGGGTTACAGAAAACAGAACTTTGACAAGCATCACACTAATTGTAGTTTACATTTGTTTTTTCTGGCCCCAGCATCAGAAATTATGAGGACCATTAGAGCCTCAGAGAGGGTCATTGTCTGGCCAGGGAAGGTGAATATTTATGAGGTGTCATTAAAGTTTCAGAGAGGGCCGTTTTCTGGTCAGAGAGCCAGGCATGGGTGAGTTCAAAACATGGTCAGGCATTCTAAGCAGGTTCAGAATTTGCAGTAATTTATAGTAAAGCAAAAATTATCTTTTCATGGCTTTGTGGCAAGATGGCTCACAATTTTAATGAAAGATCATGTTGGGTGATCAACCCTGTCCCCTACTTTTGGAAAATCCTCTACCACCTCCAAGGTTGTGAACTCCTGAGCATTTTCCATTCCAGATATGTAATCACAGAATTTCTAACTCTTCTTCTCTAATTGCGTCTTACTTGGGGCGAAGTTAATGTCAAGCCATTGTTCTGGATGAGAGTGGGAAGAATATTGTGCAGCAAATAATTGCATACACATTGGATTCACTTTCCAATTTTCCAATTGAAATACTGAATTCCTGACAATAACCCATACCCTTCTAGACGCTAACTACAAATACTAATATGATGGAGAAAAATAACCCAAACGGAATTGAAATACAAGCAGTTCAGAGGAGGCATGGTGTATATTGGACTTGCCTTTTGCAAGATAAAAGGTAGGTGTTATAAATCTAGTCATTTTTTAATTGAAATAGTTTTATATGTGTATTAAAGTTAACAAATATGTGAATTCCTATCTCCCTTTCGCTGTAACCTATTCAGCACATTAATTTTTATATACACATATAGAATCCTACCTGATATCACACGTACATTTTTGTGAGGTGCCTGACATTGCAGATACAAATTGTGAGAAGAGATTACTCCACCTAAATGCTGTTGGAACTGAAAATTCAAGCTAATGGTGAGCTTCCTAGTTGAATAACATTATACATAAATCCATGTTAAGTAAAATGAATATTTTTGGATCTGTGGATGATATATATTTCATGGTGAAATTCGATTGGCATATATAATTCTACTTTTGAATGTCTTTGTTTGTGTGTGTGTTTGTGTGTGTGTGTGTGTATATATATATATATATATATATATATATATATATATATATATATATACAAAATAAATCTCCAGATTTTTCAAAATATGAAATATATGTGTCTTATATACACTCCCTAAATTCATTCATGTTCATGTATGTGGATTAATAATCAACTTTTCACAAGATTATTCTCAGAAATATTCATACACCTGAAATACATATTTGTTTCCTAGTACTGAAAACTAACTTCAGTGAAAGGTGCAAACAAATCCTAGTATTTCTACATTAACTGACCTAGTTTAACATCAATGCTAGTAGATTCCTATGGGACATGATGTGTATTTTGACATTAATTATTATTCAACACTGGTACATTACTATTTCTTCAGTTTATGCACATCATAGGATATATATTTCATCCACTACTTAGCAAATTTATAGGCATTTGTTTCACTTTCAATCACTTCTTGCTCCAGAACACATGTATTTCCCTATGTTTCTTGACTGGTCTTTTCATGAGACTTTTTTCAAATATATTATTTTCAATTTCCATGATCAATTTTTAAGCAAAACTCACACATCCTTCATGATAAAACATAACCCTAAGATGACCATTAGATATATAACTGGTTGGAATGATTGATTGTGCATCTTTATAACATTTCTTATATATTTGCAGATATCCATTCAATCCATTATTTAAAGTGGATCCAGTTATATTATTTATTCCCAGTATGGTCTATTCATGCGTTATTGCTATATTCATAGACAGAGGGTATACCTATTTGTACCCCAATACAAATTTATATGTCTTCAAAATATTGCTCCTGGAAATGGTGGAAGAAATACTCATGTCACGTGATATACATATACATTTTATCACAGAAATATTCTGGACACAAAAAGCAAAGGTCACACTTTCAATTGTACCAATGCCTAAATGGAAAGTGAGCATGGATTACTAAAAACATCTATGTCCAGGTTGCCTAATGCTCTCAAATGTCAATCCTATTGGTGACTACATATTTGATTCTTCCTAAGATTATATATTCAACCTCAAGCCTGTTGAAAATGTCTAATCCTATCACTCACTTTGTACTTTGTTGATTTTCTAATGTCTTTATTGATATCTGCTTTCCCTCATATTTTCCCCAGTTCATCATTGTGACTGACTCTTCACATGTGCTGACATTAACACTCACTCTCTAACCGAAACCCTATTGCTAAAGAACTTTTTGTCCAAATCCAATACTCACTCTTCATTCTAAACCTAACTACTACCTTCCTCATCGTACTGAATATCGCTTTTTGACTGGATGTTCTCTTCAACATTCAATCATCCAAGGTACAATGTCCTATGCCATTGTATATTGATTTATCTGAGACAACTGTGCAGCACATAACTCAAAGCTAAGTATACCACTTAAGGGTCCAATTCCCTTCTGGGCTTCAAATCTTTCCTAATTTTCTGCTTTCATACTTATATTTCACCTATATACTCTTGTAAATATCGAAGGTTGCCAATACCATTATTCATCTCGCAAAATGATTCCTAACCCAAATCAAACATGTTATTAACCCTAAACATACACTGTTCCATCAATATAACTTACAGAAGAGCAGGGACAGAGTTGGTCTTACAATATAGGAATGTAGGTGATCTTCCACCTTCTGAGAACCTCAAAGATCCATGCAGAAATGATCCTTGGAGAAGATTTATGCAGCTATGTTGGACCTGAGAGAGCAATAGAAATCTTCCATGGCAAACAACCTGGTCAGGATGAATTGATGGGTCTAAGTCAGCCTCTCTTTTCTTATTGTAAAGAAGTTGGAAGAAACCAGGCCTGTGTGGAGAGCTGTACCTGGGTGCCTAAGGTTGATATTCCATTCTAACTTCTGAATGTGTCAGAGGATGTTGGGGCAGCCTCCATCTCATGGGACCCTTGGAAGCAACTGTTAGGACAAAGTTGTTTTCAAGGCAGTGACCTCATTCAGTTCCTGAAGGAAGTGACCTCTCCTCACTTCCTTGGTGATTGAATTCTCTGAACTTGGGATCCAGGAAGACAGGCACCCAGAGCCAGTCCCAGTCCTAGTCCCATTGGGCTAACTTGTTTGCTTTTTCCAAGGACAGAGTCAGTCTTTCTTGGTACCTACTGATGTGAGGATGGCCAATTGCCAGCAGAGCTCTGAAGAGGCACCTTCCCTGAGAAAGCAGGTAGTGACTCACCGCTGTCTCCTGACAACTCACATAGTTGGCCAAGGAGACCAGATCTGAGAGAGGACAGGCCATTTCGGGGGAACATAATATGGCCCACCAGTCAGAAGACACTCTGGATAGTCACAGACCTACTTGGGGGAAGGAGGTGGCTTTGCCGTTGTGGGTGTGAGTTTGTGGTTTTTTTCTCATGTTCTGAGAATAGGTAGGAAAGGCGTTTTTTTCTGGTGTGGAGTGGACTGTTTCTAGTAAGTCCTTTGACATTGTGAGGGTTTCTATGTCTGTGTATCCCACTGTATCCGTGGTTGTAGACATTAGAAAAGAGAATGCATCAATGGATTTGTTTTCTCTAGTAGAAAGCTTCCCCACATTAATACTGCCCAATAGATTAATGGACTTCACTTTGCCTTATGGATGGGCAACACCTACTGTCTTCTTAAGTTACTGTTTTCTTCGTGAATTCTGGCCACTCTACAGAATACGCTCATGGTTTTGTGTCCCAGATATGTAACACCACAAGGCTCTGTGACATGGCCATGTACTGGATAGCTGAAGAGATTGAGAGCATCTCAGAAAACTCAGATATCAGTGTGACCAGTAAAGTCTCAGTGAAGAAACCCTTCTTGGGCCATTTGCTTACTTGTGTTTCAATTACCCTGAATTTCAGGAAGGTCTTTGCCTCATGCCAACCCTTTGTGAAGCCTGAAGAAAACTGTTTTCATATGGAAATGAATGGGCTTCACCTGTGGCTCTTTGCTTAATTGCTTTGGAATGGGATGTGTCTGAATCAGTCTCTGGTCCTTGTGTGAGGCTGTGACTTAGATTCTCAGCACCCAATGGATCTAAAGAAAAATCCCATGTGCTTCCCAAACCGAAATGGCCAAAAGAGAAGTCATTGTGGATGAATTTTTTTGCCTTCTTGTTTTAGGTTCCTGACCTCCATTAAGTGAGAATAGGGATTCTTTGGATTAAATGAGTTCTTCAAATCCCTGCAGAGGCTTGCCCATATGTGCTTGGGTTTTCTCATGACTCCAAATCACATAAAGAATCTATACCTCACAGCCAGTAGGCCTCAAATTGGAGAAGCGGAACACTTTAACAGCAGGAATATTTGATCACTCCAGGTTCACAGGAGGAGTGTCCAGGCCACCATGATTTTAGGCAAATGAGGGGCAAGTGAGCTTATTTTTTACACTTTCTTAGGCTGTGCCCCTCATAGAAATCTCCAGCCAGAGGTTATGATGAGTGTCTATATGGAAGAAGATGAGGGCCCTGTGGGAGTGTTTTGATTTTAATTGTGGTCATTTTTGTGGTGGTTGGAAGGAATGACTGGTTCCACCTGGGCTTGAACTCTGGCGTGATTCCCCTTAGAGACTGAGTTCTGGAACTGAACTCAGAGAAGTATTGCCATGAATTGTGTTGGGATTTTAGAAGGCCATGCATGAGACTCACCCATGGAAACTGAGATCTAGGCCCAGGGTGTCTTTCCACAAAACAATGGGAACCTCAGCCAGGATATCACATGATTTTATTCTGAAAGATTGGCAGGTATAGTTGAGAGTCAAAACACACATGGACCTCACATTGTAGGCCTCAATTTGCCTGGCTTCATGTGACCTTTTGGCAACTCTTTGAGAAGCCTTGCCTGTGAGTGTTCTCCAGAGCTTTCATTGAAATGAGCTTTCTCAACACTTAATGGTTCCTGAATGATTTGAAACCCACAGTGCCTCCAACTTAATCTTTGAAAAATGGCTAGATAAATACCATGAAATTTTTGAAATTTCCATGACCAGGTGGCACTGGAGAATCTTTGGAAGTCCTGTGGTTGATCATGTGTATACCAGAGAATGCCTTGTTTTACTGGGTTTTATGAAAATGGTGTAGAACAGAGATGCCAGTAATTTGTATCCTGCTGATTAGTGGGCCTAGAGCAGTGGTGGGCAGGTGTGTGATAAAACACCATGGTGGGGCCATGTGGATCGGCCATTGGCTTCCAAATGGATTATGACTGACATAGTGCAGAAATCAGACACTTATATGTAAAGGCATTTTTTATATGGAGAGGTTCAGGGCAATGTTCAGAATCAGTTTACTATGGTTATTGGGGCAAGCTGTGTGGGATAGAAGCCTGGTTGGTGCATTCTCCTGCAGACCCTGACCCACCACACGTGACAGAACTCCCTTCAGCACTGTATCCTAGTAGAACTCCTTGTATTTGGTGAAGCAAATACCAAATTCCCAGTGCAGCAGCAAGAAACACCACGAAAAGTGGAGGATGACCAAATGTCTTCACAGTCCACACGAGGAGACACTTAGCCTCCAGTGGCCACAGTTTACATACAAAGAGAGAATTCAGCACTGCTGCCTCATGGTCATTGGAATATAAGAAACCATGTCTTTCAGGTCACATAGATGCAGACCCATTTTGATGGTCTCACTACAAAGGAAGTTAAAGCTCATGACAACAACATATATTTCAAGTGCCCAACCTCAGAGGCAGTTTTCCAAGAAGTCTTAGGCCAGCAGAGCTCCATGTTTGTGGAGTGTTTACACTGTTCTTTACTTTTGGAAACTCCTCTACCACCACCAAGGTTGTGAA
Organism: Callospermophilus lateralis; assembly: GCF_048772815.1. Classification (NCBI taxonomy): domain Eukaryota; kingdom Metazoa; phylum Chordata; class Mammalia; order Rodentia; family Sciuridae; genus Callospermophilus; species Callospermophilus lateralis. The sequence continues at coordinate 286,738 of NW_027512402.1, read as the reverse complement.
CTCCTGAGCATATTCCATTCCAGATATGTATTCACAGATTTTCACACTTTTCTACTCTAATTGTGTCTTACTTGGGCCAAGGTAATATCAAGGCATTGTTCTGAATGTGAGTGGGAAGATTTTTGTGTAGCACATATTTACATACACATTCGATTCATTTTTCAATTTTCTATTTGAAATACTGAAGCCCTGAAACTAACACATACCCTACTATACTCTGATTAATAATTCTAATATGATGGTGAAAAATAACCCAAACAGAATAGAAATACAAGCAGTTCAGAGGAGGCATGGTGTATTGTTACAATTGCCTTTTGCATTATATAGTGTAGGAGTTATAAATCTAGTCATTTTTTTGTTGAAATAGTTCTACATGTGTTTTTAAAATTAACAAATATGTGAATTCCTGTCTCCCTTTCTCTGTAGCCAATTCAGCACATGTATTTTTATATGCACATATAGAATTCTACCTGGTACCACACGTACATACTTGTGAGGTAACTGAATTGGCAGATGCAAATTGTGAGAAAGGATAACTCCTCCTAAATGCTGTTGGAACTGAAAATTCAAACTATGGGTGAGCTTCCTAGTTGAATAACATTATACATTAATCCATGTTCAGTAAAATGAATATTTTTCGATCTGTGGATTATATATATTTCATGATGAATTTCGATTGGCATATATATTGCTACTTTTTTTCTTTTATTGGTTGCTCAAAACATTAAAAATCTCTTGACATATAATATTTCATACATTAGATTCAAGTGGCTTATGAACTCCCATTTTTAGCCCAAATAGAGATTACAGAATCACATCGATTACACATCCACATTTTTACATAATGCCCTATTAGCTACTGTTGTATTCTGCTACCTTTCCTATACTCTACTATCTCCCCTCCCCTTCCTTCCGATCTTCTCTTTTTTCCCCATCTACTGTAATTTATTTCACTCCATGTTTATTTTCCCATTCCACTCACAACAATATGTACTTTTGTGTAACAATGAGGGTCTCCCTCCATTACCATGCAATTTCCCTTTTCTCTCACTTACCCTCCCACCTCATGTCTCTGTTTAAAGTTAATCTTTTCTTCCTGCTATTGCTCCCTGCTCTGTTCTTAGTTGCTCTCATTATATCAAAGAAGACATTTGGTATTTATTTTTTAGGGATTGGCTATCTTCACTAAGCATAATCTGCTCCAGTGCCATCCATTTTTCTGCAAATTTTATGATTTTGTCATTTGTTAGTGCTGCGTAATACTCCATAGTGTATAAATGCCACATTTTTTTATCCATTCATCTATTGAAGGGCATCTGGGTTGGATCCACAGTGTATCAATTGTGAATTGTACTGCTATGAAAATCCATGTGGTAGTATCCCTGTATTACTCTCTTTTAAGGTCTTCAGGGAATAGTCAGAGAAGGGCAATAGCTGAGTCAAATTGTGGTTCCATTCACAGCTTTCCCAGGAATCTCCATACTGCTTTCCAAATTGGCCACACCAGTTTACAGTCCCACCAGCAATGTACAAGAGTATCTTTTACCCCACATCCTTGCCAGCACTTGTTGTTGTTTGACTTCATAATGGCTACCAATTTACTGGAGTGAGATGGTATCTTAGGGTGATTTTGATTTGAATTTCTCTGACTGCTAGAAATGGTGAGCATTTTATTATGTACTTGATGAATGATTGTATGTCCTCCTCTGAGAAGTGTCTGATCAAGTCCTTGACCCATTTGTTTATTGGGTTATTTGTTATCTTATTGTCTAATTTTTTGAGTTCTTTGTATATTCTGGATATTAGGCCTCTATCTGAAGTGTGAGGAGTAAAAATTTGTTCCCATGATGTATGCTCCTTATTTACCTCTCTTATTCTTTCTCTTGCTGATAAAAAACTTTTCAGTTTAAGTAGTCCCATTTGTTGATTCTTGTTATTAACTCTTGTGCTATGGATGTCATATAAAGGAATTTGGAGCCCGATCCCATAATATGTAGATCAGAGCCAACTTTTTCTTCTATCAGACACAGAGTCTTTGATTTGATATCTAGCACCTTGATCCACTATGAGTTAACTTTTGTGCATGGCGAGAGAAAGGAATTCAGTTTCATTTTGTTGCACATGGATTTCCATTTTTCCCAACACCATTTGTTGAAGATACTATATTTCCTCCATTGCATGCTTTTAGCTCCTTTATCAAATATAAAATAGTTGTAGCTTTTTGGATTAATCTCTGTATCCTCCATTCTGTACCATTGGTCCACCCGCCTGTTTTGGTACCAGTACCATGCTGGTTTTTTTTTTAATTAATTTTATTGTAGGTTGTTCAAAACATTTCATAGTTCTTGATATATCATATTTCACACTTTGATTCAAGTGGGATATGAGCTCCCATTTTTACCCCATATACAGATTGCAGAATCACATCAATTGCACAACCATTGATTTACATATTGCCATTCTGGTGACTGTTGTATTCTGTTGCCTTTCCTATCCTCTACTATCCCCCCTCCCCCTCCCCTCCCCTCTTCTCTCTCTACCTCCTCTACTGTAATTCATTTCTCCCCCTTATATTTTTCCTCCTTTCCCCTCATTTCCTCTTGTATGTAATTTTGTATACCCCTGAGGGTCTCCTTCCATTTACATGCAATTTTCCTTCTCTCTCCCTTTCCCTCCCACCTCTCATCCCTGTTTAATGTTAATCTTCTTCTCATGCTCTTCGTCCCTACTCTGTTCTTAGTTAATCTCCTTATATCAAAGAAGATATTTGGCATTTGTTTTTAAGGGATTGGCTAGCTTCACTTAGCATAACCTGCTCTAATGCCATCCATTTCCCTCCAAATTCTATGATTTTGTCATTTCTTAATGCAGAGTAATATTCCATTGTGTATAAATGCCACATTTTTTATCCATTCTTTTATTGAAGGACATCTATGTTGGTTCCACAGTCTTGCTATTGTGAAATGTGCTGCTATGAACATGGATGTAGCAGTGGCCCTATAGTGTGCTCTTTTTAGGTCTTTAGGGAATAGACCGAGAAGGGGAATAGCTGGATCAAATGGTGGTTCCATCCCGAGCTTTCCAAGAAATCTCCATACTGCTTTCCAAATTGGGTGCACCAATTTGCAGTCCCACCAGTAATGTACAAGAGTACACTTTTCCCGACATCCTCGCCAGCACTTGTTGGTGTTTGACTTCCTAAAGGCTGCCAATCTTACTGGAGTGAGATGGTATCTTAGGGTGGTTTTTATTTGCATTTCTCTGACTGCTAGAGATGGTGAGCATTTTTTCATATACTTCTTGATTGATTGTATGTCCTCCTCTGAGAAATTTCTGTCCAGGTCCTTGGCCCATTTGTTGATTGGGTTATTTGTTATCTCATTGTCTAATTTTTTTAGTTCTTTGTATATTCTGGATATTAGGGCTCTGTCTGAAGTGTGAGGAGTAACGATTTGTTCCCAGGACGTAGGCTACCTATTTACCTCTCTTATTGTTTCTTTTGCTGAGAAAATAACTTTTTAGTTTGAGTAAGTCCCATTTGTTGGTTATAGTTATTAACTGTTGTGCTATGGGTGTCCTATTTAGGAATTTGGATCCCGACCCCACAGTATGTAGATCATAGCCAACTTTTTCTTCTATCAGACGCCATGTCTCTGATTTGATATCAAGTTCCTTGATCCACTTTGAGTTAACTTTTGTGCATGGTGAGAGAAAGGGATTCAGTTTCATTTTGTTGCATATGGATTTCCAGTTTTCCCAACACCATTTGTTGAAGATGCTAGCCTTCTTCCATTGCATGCTTTTAGCCCCTTTATCGAATATTAGATAGTTGTAGTTTTGTGGATTGGTTTCTGTGTCCTCTATTCTGTACCATTGGTCCACCCGCCTGTTTTGGTACCAGTACCATGCTGTTTTTGTTTCTATTGCTCTGTAGTATAGTTTGAAGTCTGGTATAGCTATACCGACTGATTCACACTTCCTGCTTAGCAATGTTTTTGCTATTCTGGGTCTTTTATTTTTCCATATGAATTTCATGATTGCTTTCTCTATTTCTACAAGAAATGCCATTGGGATTTTGATTGGCATTGCATTAAACCTATTGAGAACTTTTGTTAATATCGCCATTTTGATGATGTTAATTCTACCTATCCATGAACAGGGTATATTTTTCCATCTTTTAAGATCTTCTTCAATTCTCTCTTTAGGGTTCTGTAGTATTCATTGTATAAGTCTTACACCTCTTTTGTTAGGTTGATTCCCAAGTACTTTATTTTTTCTGAGGATATTGTGAATGGGGTGGTTGTCCTCATATATATTTTAGAGGATTTGTCGCTGATATACAGGAATGCCTTTGATTTATGCGTGTTGATTTTATATCCTGCCACTTTGCTGAATTCATTTATTAGCTCTAATAGTTTCTTTGTAGACCCTTTTGGGTCTGCTAGGTATAGAATCATGTCATCTGCAAATAGTGATAATTTGAGTTCTTCTTTTCCTATTTTTATGCCTTTAATTTCTTTTGTCTGTCTAATTGCACTGGCCAGTGATTCGAGAACTATGTTGAACAGAAGTGGTAAGAGAGTCCATGCCTGTCTTGTACCAGATTTTAGAGGGAATGCCTTCAGTTTTTCTCCATTCAGAATGATGCTAGGCTGAGCCTTAGCATAGATTTCTTTTACAATATTGAGGTATGTTCCTGTTATCCCTAGTTTTTCTAGAGTTTTGAACATAAAGGGATGCTGTACTTTGTCGAATGCTTTTTCCGCATCTATCGAGATGATCATATGGTTCTTATATTTAAGCCTATTGATGTGGTGAATAACATTTATTGATTTCCGTATATTGAACCAACCTTGCATCCCAGGGATAAATCCTACCTGATCATGGTGCACAATTTTTTTGATATGTTTTTGTATCCGGTTCGCGAGAAGTTTATTGAGCATTTTTGCATCTAGGTTCATTAGAGATATTGGTCTGTAGTTTTCTTTCTTTGGAGTGTCTTTGTCTGGTTTAGGAATCAGGGTGATGTTGGACTCATAGAATGAATTTGGAAGTTCTCCCTGTTTTTCATTTTCCTGAAATAGCTTGAAAAGTATTGGTATTAGTTCCTCTTTAAAGGTTTTGTAAAACTCTGCTGTATAACCATTCGGTCCTGGGCTTTTCTTAGTTGGTAGTCTTTTGATGGTTTCTTTATTTCCTCAGTTGATATTCGTCTGTTTAGGTTGTCAATATCCTCCTACCTCAATCTGGGCAAATCATATGACTTAAGAAATTTATCGATGCCTTCACTATCTTCTAATTTATTGGAGTATAAGGATTCAAAATAATTTCTGATAATCTTCTGTATTTCTGAAGTGTCTGTTGTGATATTGCCTTTTTCATCCCATATGCGAGTAATTTGAGTTCTCTCTCTTCTTCTCTTCATTAGCGTGGCTAAGGGTCTGTCAATTTTATTTATTTTTTCAAAGAACCAACTTTTAGTTTTGTCAATTTTTTCAATTGTTTCTTTTGTTTCAATTTCATTAATTTTTGCTCTGATTTTAATTATTTCTTGTCTTCTACTTTTTTGCTGTTGTTTTGCTCTTCTTTTTCTAGGACATTGAGTTGAAGTATTAGATCATTTATTTTTTGGTTTGTTTCTTTTTTTAAGGAATGAACTCCAAGCAATAAATTTTCCTCTTAGAACTGCTTTCAATGTGTCCCATAGATTCCGATATGTTGTGTCTGTGTTTTCATTTATCTCTAAGAATTTTTTAATATCCTCCTTGATGTCTTCTATAACCCATTTATCATTCAGTAACCTATTTTTCATTCTCCAATTGATGCATGATTTTTCCTTACTTCTTTTATCGTTGATTTTCAATTTCATTTCATTATGTTCAGATAAGATGCATGGTATTATCTCTACTCCTTTATATTGTCTAAGAGTTGCCCTGTGACATAATATATGATCTATTTTTGAGAAGGATCCAAGTGCTGCTGAGAAAAAAGTGTAACTGCTTGATCTTGGGTGGTATATTCTATATATGTCAATTAAGTCTAGGTTATTAATTATGTTATTGAGTTCTATAGATTCCTTATTCAACTTTTCTTTGTAAGATCTATCCAGTGGTGAGAGAGGTGTGTTGAAGTCTCCCATAATTATTGTATGGTGGTCTATTAGACTCTTGAACTTGAGAAGAGTTTGTTTGATGAACATAGCTGCACCATTGTTTGGGGCATATATATTTATGATTGTGATGTCTTGTTGGTGTATGGTTCCCTTGAGCTGTATGTAGTGTCCCTCTTCATCCCTTTTGATTAACTTTGGCTTGAAATCTATTTTATTTGATATGAGTATGGACACTCGTGCTTGTTTCCGAAGTCCATAAGAATGATATGATATTTCCCAACCTTTCACCTTCAGTCTATGTATGTCTTTTCCTATCAAATGCGTCTACTGAAGGCAGCATATTGTTGGGTCTTGTTTTGTGATCCATTCTACTAGCCTGTGTCTCTTAATTCGTGAGTTTAAGCCATTAACATTTAGGGTTATTATTGAGATATGGGTTGTTCTTCCAGTCATATTGGTTTATTTATGTTACTAAACATGGTTTGTTTTCCTCTTTGATTATTCCCCCTCTTTACTGTACTCCCTCCCGCTGTTGGTTTTCATTGTTATTTTCCATTTCCTCTTCCTGCAATGTTTTGCCGAGGATGTTTTGAAGAGATGGTTTTCTAGCTGCAAATTCTTTTCACTTTTGTTTATCATGGAAGGTTTTAATTTCATCTTCCATACTGAAGCTTAATTTTGCTGGATACACAATTCTTGGTTGGAACCCATTTTCTTTCAGTGTTTCAAATATGTTATTCAAGGATCTTCTAGCTTTCAGAGTCTGTGTTGAAAGATCAGCTGTTATCCTGATTGGTTTACCCCTAAATGTAATCTGCTTCGTTTCTCTTGTAGCTTTTAAAATTCTCTCCTTATTCTGTATGTTGGCATCTTCATTATAATGTGTCTAGGTGTGGATCTCTTATGATTTTGCACATTCGGCGTCCCGTAGGCTTCTAGGATATGGGATTCTGTCTCATTCTTCAAGTCTGGGAAGTTTTCTCGTATTATTTCATTGAATAGATTGCTCATTCCTTTTGTTTGGAACTCTATACCTTCCTGTATCCCAATGACTCTTAAGTTTGGTCTCTTTATGTTATCCCATATTTCTTGAATGTTCTGCTCATGGTTTCTTAACAGCTTTGCTGAGCTGTCTATGTTCTTCTCCAGTTGAAATACTTTGTCTTCATTTTCTGATGTTCTGTCTTCTAAGTGTTCTACTCTGCTGGTAGTATTCTCAATTGAGTTTTTAATTTGGTTTATTGTTTCCTGCATTTCCAGGATTTCTGTTTGTTTGTTTTTTATAACCTTGATCTCCCTGTATAATTGATCTTTTGCTTCTTGTATTTGTTTATGTAATTCATTTTCGAGGTGCTCGAAGTGGTCTTTCATTGTCTGATTATGCTGTCTAATGTCTTCCTTGAGACTCCAGATCATCTGAAGCATGTATATCCTGAATTCTTTATCTGACATTCCATCTGCTGCAGATATTACCTCTTCTAAAGTTGAGTTGACCTGCATTGCTTGTGGTCCTTTCTTTCCTTGTCTTTTCATACTGATCGCGTTTCTTTCTGCTTGGTGAAACTGTTTTGTTATTGATTTTCCCCCTATATATTTATATTGCTCTTATATAGTTGCAAAGTCTCCCTCGCAGGCTTTGGCGGTGGTTCTGCCCCTCCTCCAATTGGGGCAATGTGCCTACTACGCCGGCAGGCTGCTGTGCCTCTACTTTCGGTGGGCCTGTTCTTTGGGTGGTCACAGGTTCGCCTCCCTTGCAGGCGTGAGAAGCGGCTCTGCACCTCCGCTGGCCGCTAGGCCTGTTCTGTCTGTCGTTTGCAGGTCTGTCTACCTAACAGGTGCTGGTGGCGGCTCTGCCCCTCCCCCAAACGGGGTGATGTGTCAGACGGCCACTGGGCCTGTTTTATCAGTGGTCACGGTATCGCCTACCTTGCAGGTGGGTGGGGCAGCTGTGCCCCTCTGCAGGTTTCTGGGCCTGACCTGCCGGTGGGTCACACGTCATTCATTTTTTAGTTCTAGTAGTTTTTGTACACCTTTTTGTGTCTTCTATGTATAGAATAATGTCACCCGAAAATAGTGATAATTTGCGTTCTTATTTTCCTATTTTTATGCCTTTTATTTGTTTAGTATGTCTAATTGCTCTGGCCAGTGTTTCGAGAACTATATGGAATAGAAGTGGTGAGAGAGGGCATCCCTGTCTTGTTCCAGATTTTAGAAGAAATGCCTTCAATTTTTCTCCATTCATAATGATGCTAGCCTGCGGCTTAGCATAGATAGCTTTTACAATGTCGAGGTAACTTCCTGTTATCCCTATTTTTTCTAATGTTTTGAACATAAAGGGATGCTGTACTTTGTCAAATGCTTTTTTTGCTTCTATCGAGATGATCATATGGTTCTTATCTTTAAGTCTATTGATGTGGTGAATAACATTTATTGATTTCCGTATATTGAACCATCCTTGCATCCCAGCTATGAATCCTACTTGATCATGGTGCATAATTTTTTTGATGTGCCTTTGTATTCGATTCACCAGAGTTTTATTGAGGATTTTTGCATGTAGGTTCATCAGATATATTGGTCTGTAGTTTTCTTTCTTTGAGGTGTCTTTTTCTGATTTCGGAATCAGCGTGATGTTGGCCTCATAGAATGAATTTGGAAGAGCTCCCTCTTTTTCTCTATGCTGAAATAACTTGAAAAGTATTGGTATTAAATCTTCTTTAAATGTTTTGTAAAACTCCGCTGTATAGCCATCCGTTCCTGGGCTTTTCTTGGTTTGTAGTCTTTTGATTGCTTCTTCTGTTTCATCCATTGACATTGGTCTGTTTAAATTGTGTGTATCCTTCTGACTCAGTCTTGGAATATCATATGACTTAAGAAATTTATCGATGTCTTCACTATATTCTATTTTATTGGAATATAGGTTTTCTAAATAATTTCTAATTGTCTTCTGTATTTTGGAAGCATCTGTTGTAATATTGCCTTTTTCATCCCATATGTTAGTAATTTGAGTTCTCTCTCTTCTTCTCTTCATTAGCATGCCTAAGGGTCTGTCGAACATATTTATTTTTTCGAAGAACCACCTTTTAGTTTTGTTAATTTTTTCAATAGTTTCTTTTGTTTCAATTTCGTTGATTTCTGCTCTGATTTTAATTATTTCTTGCTTTCTGCTACATTTTTTGTTGTTTTGCTCTTCCTTTTCTAGGGCTTTGAGTTGAAGTGTGAGCTCATTTATTTGTTCGTTTTTACTTTTTTTCAGGAATGACCTCCAGGCGATGAATTTCCCTCTTAAAACTGCTTTCATTGTGTCCCATAGATTCTGATATATTGTGTCTGTATTTTCATGTATCTCTAAGAATTTTTTGATTTCCTCCTTTATATCTTCTGTAACCCACTGATCATTCAGTAACATATTGTTCATTTTCCATGTGATGTAGGATTTTTCCTTCCTTTTTTTATCATTGGTTTCCAGTTTCATTCCATTATGATCAGAAAAAATTCATGGTATTATCTCAATCCCTGTATATTTACTGAGGGTTGCCCTATGACATAATATATGGTCTATTTTTGAGAAGGATCCACGTGCTACTGAGAAAAAAGTATATCCACTTGATGATGATTGATATATTCGATATATGTCAGTTAAGTCTAGGTTATTGATTGTGATATTGAGTTCTATAGTTTCTTTATTCACTTTTGTTTGGAGGATCTGTCCAATGGTGAGAGAGGTGTGTTGAAGTCACCCATAATTATTGTGTTGTGGTCTATTTCATTCTGGAACTTGAGGTGAATTTGTTTTTTGAACATTGCAGCACCATTATTTGGTGCATAAATATTGATAATTTTTATGTCTTGTTGATGAATGGTTCCTTTTAACAGTATATAATGTCCTTTCTTATCCCTTTTGATTAAATTAGTCTTGAAGTCGATTTTATTCGATATGAGCATGGCCACCCCTGCTTGCTTATGGGGAGCGTTGCATGGTATATTTTTTCCAAAACTTGCACCTTCAGCCTGTGTATGTCTTTTCCATTCAGATGTGCCTCCTGGAGGCAATATATTGTTGGATTCATTTTTAATCCAAGTTACCAGCCTATGTCGCGTTATTGGAGAGTTTAAGCCATTAACATTTAGAGTCACTATTGATATATGGTTTGTACTGCCGCTCATGATTGATGATTCATCTTTTTTTTTTTAATTTAGTTTGTTTCTGCATGATTAGCTTTTCCCCCACCCTCAGTCATTACTGAGGCACTTCCCACTGATGGTTTTGGTTGTTGATTTTCATTTCTTCTTCGTGTATTGTTTTGCTCAAGATGCTTTGCAATGCTGGTTTTCTGGCTACAAATTTTTTTACCTTTTGTTTATCATGAAATATTTTTATTTCATCGTCATACCTGCAGCTTAATTTTGCTGGATACAGAATTCTTAGTTGGCATTCATTGTCTTTCAGTGTTTGAAATACGTTGCTCCAGGATCTTCTCGCTTTCAGCGACTGTGATGAAAAATCCATTCTCAACCTTATTGGTTTACCCCTTAATGTAATCTGCCTCCTTTCTCTTAGAGCTATTAATATTTTCTCTTTGTTTTGTATATTGGATATCTTCATAACAATGTGTCTTGGTGTTGGTCTACTGTGATTTTGTGTTCTCCGTGTCCTGTAAGCATGTCCAATTTGTATATCTATTTACTTTGTATTTCTGGAAATATTTCTGTAATTATTTCATTCAATAGATTACTAATTCCCTTGGTTTGAATCTGTGTAAATATCCAGATGACTCATTAATTTTTTTTTATGTTATCCCATATCTCTTGGATGTTTTACTCATGATTTTTTACCAGCCTTTCTGTGTTGGCTAGATTCATTTCAAGATGATATATTTTGTCTTCATTATCTGACATTCTGTCTTCTACTTGCTCCACAGTGTTAGTGATACTCTCAATTGACTTTTTAATTTGGTTTATCGTTTCCTTCATTTCTAGAATTATTGTTTGATTTTTTTATAATCTCTATCTCCTGATAAAGATGCATAACTTCTTCTTTTATCTGTTTATGCAATTCATTTTCAATGTGTTCTTTCACTGTTTGGATTTGCTGTCTCGTATCCTCTTTAAGTTTCAATTCCATCTGTCTAAGGTATTCCTTGAGTTCTTTATATGACCATTTTTCTGATGACTATAGGTCCTCCTGAATATTTTGGCTGTCCTTCGTTGTTTGTACTTATTTTCTTCCTTGATTTTTTGTGCTGCTCATGTTACTTCTTGCTCTGTTTGACTGTTGAGTTACTGCTTACTCTTATAAATTTATTTGATGCTTGGAAGAAAAGATATTAGAAGGAAAGGGAAGAAGTCACTAAAGAGAATGAGAGTAGGCAGGTAGAATTCGAGGAAGGGGAAATCAGAAAATTGAAAAGAAATGATAAGACAAAAGAAAAAATAGAAAAGAAAGAAAGAAAGAAAAAAATTTAAAAATAATGATCATTTAAAAGATGTAAATTAAAGTTTAAAATAATAATAATAATAAAATAAAATATTTAAAAAATGAAAACATATTAAAAAGTTAAAGTACAACAACAAAAAATATGAATTTACATAAAGAATCTAAACCCCACACTCAGTAGGCCTCAAGTTGGAGAAGTAGAGCAGTATTAACGCCAGGCCTATTTTTTCACTTCTGTTTCACAGGAAGGCAGTCCAGGCAACCCTGATGTTAGGCAAATGAGGGGCAAGGGAGCTTATTTTGGACACGGAAGTGGGCTGTGTACCTCATGGAAACCTCCAGCCGGAGGTTATGATGAGTGTCTACATGGAAGAAGATGAGGGCCATGTTGGGGTGTTTAGGTTTTAACTGTGAACATTTGTATGGCGGTAGGAAGAGATGACTGGGTACACCTGTGCTTGAACTCTTGTGTGATTCAACATAGAGACTGAGTTCTGGAATTGACCTCAGAGAAGTATTGCCATGGATTGTGTTGGGCTTTTAGAAGGCCATGCATGAGAGTCGCCCTTGGAAAGTGAGATCTACGCCCAAGTTGGCTTTCCACAGAGCAAAGGGAATCTCAGCCAGGATATCACATGATTTTATTCTGAAAGACTTGGCAGCCATAGTTGAGAGTGAAAACACACATGGACCTCACATTGTAGACCTCAATGGGCCTGGCTTCATGTGACCTTTTGGCCACCCTTTGGGAAGCCTTGCCTCTGAGAGTTCTCCAGAGCTTTCATTGAAGTGAGCTTACTCAACATTTAATGGTTAATGAATGAATTGAAACCCACAGTGCCTACAACTTCTTCCTTGAATAATGGCTAGATGAATACCATGAAATTTTTGAAATTCCCAAGACTAGGTGTCACAGGAGAACCTTTGGATGTCCTCTAGCTGATCATGAGAATACAAGACATTGCCTTTATTGACTGGGTTTCATGAAAATGGTGTATAACAGAGATGCAAGTAAGTTGGAACCTGCTGAGTAGTGTTCCTAGAGCCGTGGCGGGCAGGTGTGTGATAAAATATCTCTGGTGTGGCCATGTTTATCTGCCATTGGTGTCCAAATAACTTGTGACTGACATTTTGCAGCCAGTAGACCCTTATATGTAAAAGAATCTTGTTATATGGAGAGGTTTCAGGGCAATGTTCAGAATCAGGTTGCTATGGTCAATGTTGCAAGCTATGTGGGATAGAAGCCTGGTTGGTGCATTCTCCAACAGAACCCAACCCACCACAACTGAAAGAACTCCCTACAGCACTGTGTCCCAGTTGAACTCTTTTTATTTCATGAAGCAAATACCACACTCCTAGTGCAACAGCAAAAAACACCACAAAGAGTGGAGGATGACCAAATGGCTTCACAGTCCAGATGAGGAGACACTTGCCCTCAGTGGCCACAGTTTACCTACAAAGAGAAAATTCAGCACTGCTGCCTCATGTTCATCGGAAAATAAGAAACCATGTCATCCATGTAACATAGATGCAGACCCAGCTTTGATGGTCTCACTACAAAGGAAGCTAATGCTCCTGACAACAAAATATATTTCAAGTGCTCACCCTCAGAGGTAGTTTCTCCAGATGTTAGGCCAGCAGAGCTTCATGTTTGTGGAGTGTTTACCCTGTCCCTTACTTTTGGAAACTCCTCTACCACCTCCAAATTTGTGAACTCCTGAGCATTTTCTATAACAGGAATGTATTCACAGATTTTCTAACTCTTCTCCTCTAATTGTGTCTTACATGGGGCGAAGGTAATGCCAAGGCATTGTTCTGAATGAGAGTGGGAAGATTTTTGTGTAGCACATATTTGCATACACATTGGATACATTTTCCAATTTTCCATTCGAAATACTGAATCCCTGACACTAACAAATTCCCTTCTAGACTTTTACTTCTAATCTTAATATGATGGAGAAAAATAACCCAAACAAAATAGAAATACAAGAGGTTCACAGGAGGCATGGTGTATAGTTGGACTTGCCTTTCCTATGATAAATGGTAGGTGCTATAAATCTAGCAAATTTTTATTGAAACAGTTCTTTATGTGTTTTAAAAGTTAACAAATATGTGAATAACTGTCTCCCTTTCTCTGTAGTCTATTCAGCACATGTATTTTTTTATGCACATATTGAATTCTACCTGGTATCACACATACATTTTGTGAGGTGGCTGACTTGGCAGATACAAACTGTAAGAAAAGATCACTCCTACTAAACGCTGTTGGAACTGAAAATTCAACATATGGGTCAGCTTTCTAGTTGAACAACATAAATTGATGTTCAGGAAAATGAGTATTTTTGGATCTGTGGATGATATATATTTCATGGTGAATTTCAATTGGCATACATAATGCTACTTTTTAATGTCACTCTCTGTGTGTGTATCTATCTATCTATCTATCTATCTATCTATCTATATGTATTCACTCTCCAGATTTTTCAAAATATGAAATGTATTTGTCTTATTTTACACTCCCTAAATTCATTCATATTTATGTATGTGGATTTATAATCAACTTTTCACAAGTTTATTCTCAGAAATGTTCATCCACCTGAAATACATATTCGTTTCCAGTACTGAAAACTAACTTCAGGGGATCATATGATGGCAGCGAAAGGAGTGCATCAACCCCATATACAGCATCACTGTGCAAGAGAATGACGAATTTCCAGCAAAATTTGGGTGCTCCAAAACCTAGTGGAAGTATTTCCATCTCATGAGGATTAGCTACGGGGCTCAAACGTGAGTGATTTGTCCGCATAGAGCGTCATGCTGCTTATTCAGCAAATCGCCGTGCGGCTAGAGTCTGTGGCGCATGCTGGCAAACAATGAGATAGCAACACAAATATTCAGTGGTGCGGATTCTGTGGGCTCCAGCCAGCTGTACAATCACTGTGCTCATTGCTGAATTCTGGGTTTGAGACCGGGGAAGGACGCGGTCCAATTTGGTTTTCCACACCAGTCAGACCACAGAGGAAGCCAGGGGCCACCATCTTGGAGAGCTGACGTCACCATTCCTGTTTTCAACTCATAGCAGCTCATTCAGCTATAGAACAGGTAATCTCAGGCTGCCATTCGCCTGTGTCTCGGAGACAAATTACTCAGGCCTGTTCCTATCAGAACATACACCAAGCCCAGAGTGGCCGAATTCTGGCTCCTGGAACTGATCAGGCCCAGGGCTAAAGAACCCGCGGAAACTCCTTCTCGGTCTAGGTCTTGCTGAATACTGTGGAGGTAAATACCTACCTAGCCTTCATAGGCAGTGGCAACAGGATTGAGACGGGGCTTGTGAGGGCTGGTCAGGACTCACCCATTGCTTTGGTCATCCGGCAAAGGGAACGAAATGCTGCCATTCGCATGGGATACCAACATGTTAGAGATCTGATGTCATCACAAAGTGGTGGAGGAGATAACTTCATCGATACCAGCGGTGACAGAAACAGTTGGTCTCCTGGTAAAAAAAGTGAGTCACAAACACCCGAGTCTCTCTCACTTTGTCTTCAAGCCAGAGGGGCAGAGCAGAGCCGCCGCCCATGCCCGCCACAGGCCCAGCGACCTGCAGGCGTGGTAGTCATGTCATCCCAATTGGAGTAGTGACAGAGCAGAGCTGCTGCCCGTGCCTGGAACAGGCCCATCAACCAGCAGGCGTGGTAGTCACGTCACCCCAATTGGAGTAGGGGCAGAGCAGAGCCACCGCCTATGCCCAGAACAGGCCCAATGACCCGCTGGTGTGGTAGACACGGCACCCCTATTGGAGTAGTGGCAAAGCAGAGCCTTCTCCCGCGCCCAGTACAAGCCCAGCGGCCCACCAGCGTGGTTGTTAGGTCACCCCAATAGGAATAGGGGCAGAGCAGAGCCACTGCCCAAAACAAAACAGTTTCAACAAGCAGAGAGAAACGCGAGCAGTATGAAAAGACAAGGAAATAAAGGACCACAAGCAATGCAGGTCAACACAACTTTAGAAGAGGTAATAGCTGCATCAGATGGAATGTCAGATAAAGAATTCAGGATACTCATGCTTTAGATGATCTGGAGTCTCAAGGAAGACATTAGACAACAAAATCAGACAATTAAAGATCACTTCGACAATGAATTACATAAACAAATCCAATAAGCAAAAGATCAACTATATAGGGAGATAGAGGTTGTAAAAACAAACAAACAGAAATCCTAGAATTGCAGGAAGGAATAATCCAACTTAAAAACTCAATTGAGAATACTACCAGGAGAGTAGAACACTTAGAACATAGAACATCAGACAATAAAGACAAAGTATTTCAACTTGAAAAGAACATAGACCACTCAGCAAGACTGTTAAGAAACCACGAGCAGAATATCCAAGAAATATGGGATAACATAAAGAGGCCAAACTTAACAGTCATTGGGATACAGGAAGGTATAGAGGTCCAAACCAAAGGAATGAGCAACCTATTCAATGAAATAATACGAGAAAACTTCCCAGACTTGATAAATAAAACAGAATCCCAAGTCCTAGAAGCCTACAGAACGCCGAATGTGCAAAATCATAAGAGAGCCACAACTAGACACATTATAATGAAGATGCCCAACAAACAGAAAAAAGAGAGAATTTTAAAAGCTACAAGAGAAAGGAAGCAGATTACGTTTAAGGGTAAACCAATCAGGATAACAGCTGATCTTTCAACACAGACTCTGAAAGCTAGAAGATCCTGGAATAACATATTTCAAACACTGAAAGAAAATGGGTTCCAACCAAGAATTGTGTATCTAGCGAAATTAAGCTTCAGTATGGAAGATGAAATTAAAACCTTCCTCGATAAACAAAAGTGAAAAGAATTTGCAGCTAGAAAACCATCTCTTCAAAACATCCTCGGCAAAACATTGCAGGAAGAGGAAATGGAAAATAACAATGAAAACCAACAGTGGGAGGTAGGACATTAAAGGGGGGAAAATAATCAAAGAGGAAAACAAACCATGTTTAGTAACATAAATAAACAAATATGGCTGGAAGAACAACCCATATCTCAATAATAACCCTAAATGTTAATGGCTTAAACTCACCAATGAAGACACACTGGCTAGTAGAATTGAACAAAAAACAAGACCCAACAATATGCTGCCTACAGGAGATGCATTTGATAGGAAAATGCATACATAGACTGACGGTGAAAGTTTGGGAAAAATCATATCACTCATATGGACTTCGGAAACAAGCAGGAGAGTCCATACTCATATCAAATAAAATAGATTTTGAGCCAAAGTTAATCAAAAGGGATAAAGAGAGACACTACATACTGCTCAAGGGAACCATACACCAACAAGAGACAGCAATCATTAATATATATGCCCCAAACAATGGTGCAGCTATGTTCATCAAACAAACTCTTCTCAAGTTCAAGAGTCTAATACACCACAATACAGTAATCATGGGAGACATGAACACACCTCTCTCATCACTGGACAGATCTTCCAAACAAGGAATAAGGAATAAGGAAACTATAGAACTCAATAACACAATTAATAACCTAGACTTATTTGAGATATGTAGAATATAACACCCAACATCAAACAGTTACCTTTTTTTCTCAGCAGCACATGTATCCTTCTAAAAAATGATCATATATTATGTCACAGGGCAACTCTTAGACAATATAAAGGAGTACAGATAATACCATGCATATTATCTGATCATAATGGAATGAAACTAAAAATCAATGATAAAAGAAGGAAGGAAAAATCATGTATCACTTGGAGAATGAACAATAGGTTACTGAGTGATCAATGGGTTATAGAAGACATCAAGGAGGAAATTTAAAAATTCTTAGAGATAAATGAAAACACAGACACAACATATCGGAATCTATGGGACACATTGAAAGCAGTTCTAACAGGAAAATTCATTGCTTGGAGTTCATTCCTTAAAAAAAGAAACAACCAACAAATAAATGATCTCATACTTCATCTCAAAATCCTAGAAAAAGAAGACGAAAGAAACAGCAAAAGAAGTAGAAGGCAAGAAATAATTAAAATCAAAGCTGAAATTAATGAAATTGAAACAAAAGAAACAATTGAAAAAACTTGACAAAAGTAGAAGTTGGTTCTTTGAAAAAATAAATAAAATTGACAGACCCTTAGCCATGCTATGAAAGAGAAGAAGAGAGAACTCAAATTACTAGCATAAGGGATTAAAAAAGAAAATATCACAAGAGATATTTCTGAAATACAGAAGATAATCAGAAATTATTTTTAATCCTTATACTCCAAACAAATAGAAGACAGTGAAGGCATCGATAAATTTCTTAAGTCATATGATATGCCCATATTGATTCAGGAGGATATAGACAACATAAACAGACCAATATCAATTGAGGAAATAGAAGAAACCATCAATCCACTACCAACTTAGAAAAGCCCAGGACCGTATGGGTATACAGCAGAGTTTAACAAAATCTTTAAAGAGGAACAAATACCAATATTTTTCAAGGTGTTTCAGGAAATTGAAAAAGAGGGAGATTTTTCCAAATTCATTCTACGAGGCCAAGATCACCCTGATTCTAACACCAGACAAAGACACTTCAAAGAAAGAAAACTACAGACCAATATCTCTAATGAACCTACACGAAAAAATCCTCAATAAAATTCTGGCGAATTGGATACAAAAACATATCAAAAAAATTGTGAATCCTGATCAAGTAGGATTCATCCGTGTGATGCAAGGCTGGTTCAATATACGGAAATCAATAAATGTTATTCACCACATCAATAGACTTAAAAATAAGAACCGTATGATCATCTCGGTAGATGCAAAAAAAGCATTCTATAAAGTACAGCATTCTGTTATGTTCAACACTCTAGAAAAACTAGTGATAAGAGGAACATACCTCAATATTGTAAAAGCAATCTATGCTAAGCCTCAGGCTAGCATCATTCTGAATGGAGAAAAATTGAAGGTATTCTCTCTAAAATCTGGAACAAGACAGGGATGCCCTCTCTCACCACTTCTGTTCAACATTGTTCTCGAAACACTAGCCAGAGCATTTAGACAGACGAAATAAATAAAAGGCGTAAAAATTGGAAAAGAAGAACTTAAATTATCAGATCACATGATTCTATGTCTAGCAGTCCCAAAAGGGTCTACAAAGAAACTAATAGAGCTAATAAATGAATTCAGCAAAGTGGCAGGATATAAAATCAACATGCATAAATCTAATGCATTCCTGCATATCAGCGACAAATCCTCTGAAATAGAAATGAGGACAACCACTCCATACACAATATCCTAAAAAAAAATAATAATAATTAGGAATCAACCTAACAAAAGATGTGAAAGTCTTATACAATGAAAACTACAGAACCCTAAAGAGAGAAATAGAAGAAGATCTTAGAAGATGTAAAAATATATCCTGTTCATGGATAGGCAGAACTAATATCATCAAAATGGTGATATGACCAAAAGTTCTCAATAGGTTTAATGCAATGCCAATCAAAATCCAAACGGAATTTTTTCTAGAAATAGAGAAAGCAATCATGAAATTCATATGGAAAAATAAAAGACACAGAATAACAAAAACAACACTAAGCAGGAAGTGTGAATCAGGCGGCATAGCGATACCAGACTTCAAACTATACTACAGAAAAATAGTAACAAAAATACCATGGTAATGGTACCAAAACAGGCAGGTGGACCAATGGTTCAGAATAGAGGACACAGAAACCAAGCCAGGAAACTACAACTATCTTATATTTGATGGAGGGGCTAAAAGCATGCAATGAAGGAAAATAGCATCTGCAAAAAATGGTGCTGGGAAAACTTGGAATCCATATGTAACAAAATGAAACTGAATCCCTTTCTCTCGCCATGCACAAAAGTTAACTCAAAATGGATCAAGGAGCTTGATATCAAATCAGAGACATGGCGTCTGATAGAACAAAAAGTTGGCTACAATTTACATACTGTGGGGTCGGGCTCCAAATTCCTGAATAGGACACCCATAGCACAAGAGTTAATAACTAGAATCAACAAATGGGACTTACTCAAACTAAAAAGTTTTTTATCAGCAAAAGGAACAATAAGAGAGGTAAATAGGGAGCCTAAATCCTGGGAACAAATCTTTACTCCTCACACTTCAGATAGAGCCCTAATATTCAGAGTATACAAAGAACTCAAAAAAATAGACAATAAGATAACAAATAACCCAATAAACAAATGGACCAAGAACCAGAACAGACACTTCTCAGAGAAGTACATACAATCAAAAAACAAGTACATGAAAAAATGCTCACCATCCCCAGCAGTCAGAGAAATGCAAATCAAAACCACCCTAAGATACCATCTCATTCCAGTAAGATTGGCAGCCATTATGAAGTCAAACAACAACAAGTGCTGGTGAGGATGTGGAGAAACAGGTACACTTGTACATTATTGGAGGCACTGCTAATTGGTAGAGCCAATTTGGAAAGCATTATGGAGATTTCTTGGAAAGCTGTGAATGGAACTACCATTTGACCCAGCTATTCCTCTTCTCGGTCTATTCCCTAAAGACCCTAAAAGAGCATGCTACAGGGACACTGCTACATTGATGTTCATAGCAGCACAATTCACAATAGCAAGACTGTGGAACCAACCTAGATGCTGTTCAATAGAAGAATGGATAAAAAAAATGTGGCACTTATACACAATGGAGTATTACTCTGCTTTAAAAAATGACAAAATCATAGAATTTGCAGGAAAATAGATGGCATTAGAGCAGATTATGCAAAGTGAAGCTAGCCAATCCCTAAAAAACAAATGCCAAATGCCTTCTTTGATAAAAGGAGAGTAACTACGAACAGAGTAGGGATGAAGAGCATGAGAAGAAGATTAATATTAAATAGGGATGAGAGGTGGGAGAGAAAGGGAGAGGGAAGGGAAATTGCATGGAAATGGAAGTAGACCATCAGGGTTATACAAAATTACATAAAAGAGGATGTGAGGGGAAAGGGAAAAATAATACAAAAGGGAGAAATTTATTACAGTAGAGGGGGTAGAGAGAGGAGAGGGGAAGAGAGCGGAGGGGAGGAGGGATAGTAGAGGATAGGAAAGGCAGCAGAATACAATAGACACTAGTATGGCAATGTGTCAATCAATTGATGTGTAACTGATGTGATTCTGCAATCTGTATACGGGGTAAAAATGGGAGTTCATAACCCACTTGAATCAAAGTGTGAAATATGATATATCAAGAAATAAATAATGTTTAGAACAACCATAAAAAATTAAAAAAAAAAAAGAAAACTAACTTCGGTGAATGAGGCACGCGAATCCTAATATTTCTACAGTAACTGACCAAGTTTAACATCAATGCAAGTAGATTCCAATGGACATGATGTGTATTTTTACGTTAATTTTTATTCAAAACTGGTACAATTTCATCAGTTTATGCATATCATAGGATATATATTTCATAAAAAAATTTAGCAAATTTATAGGCATTTGTTTCACTTTCAATCACTTCCTGCTTCAAAACACATGTATTCCTCCATATTTCTTGACTGGTCTTTGCATGAGAATTCTTTCCGAACACATTATTTTCGATTTCCATAATCACTTTTGAAGCAAACTTCACACACTCTTCATGATAAATCAAAACACTAATATTACCATTAGATGTATAACTGGTTGGAATGAATGAATATATATCAATATAAGATTTATTGTATATTTTCAGATATCAATTCAATCCATTATTTAAAGTTGGAACCAGTTATATTATTTATTCACAGTATGGTGTATTCATGCTTAATCTCTATATTCATGGACACAGGGTACACCTCTTTGTACCCCCAATACAAATTTTACGTCTTCAGTATATTGCTCCCAGAAATGGTGGTAGAAATACTCATGTCACCTGATCTACATATAGATTTTATCACAGTAATATTCTGGACAAAAAATGTAAAGGTCACACTTATGATTGTACCAAAGACTAAATGGAAAGCGATCATGGATTACTAAAAACATCCTTGTCCAGGTTGCCTAATGCTCTCAAATGTCAATCCTATTGGTTACTACATATTTGTTTCTTCCTAAGATTATATATTCAAACTCAACCCTGGTGAAAATGTCTACTCCTATCACTCACTTAATACTTTGCCTGATTTCATAATGTCTCTATTGTTATCTGCTTTTCTACATATTTTCCCAATTTCATCATAGTGACTGACTCTTCATATGTGCTGACATTTACATTCACTCTCTATCCGAAACCCTATAGCTAAAGAATTTTTAGTCCCAATCCTACACTCACTCTTCTTCCTAAACCTACCGACTATCTTCCTAATTCTACTGACTATCCCTTTGGATTGGATGTTCTCTTCTACATTCAAACATCCAAGGTACAAGGTCCTATGCCATTGTATATCAAATTGTCTGAGACATCTTTGCAGAATATAATTCAAAACTAAGTATCCCAATTAAGGGCCCAATGCCCTTCTGGGCTTCAAATCATACCTAGATTTTTGTTTTCATACTTATATTTCACCTCAATGTTCTTGTAAATATCGCAGGTTCCCAATACCATTATTTATCACACAGAATGATTGCTAACCCAAATCGAACCTGTTATTAAGCCTAAACATACACTGTTTCCTCAATCTCATTTTACAGAAGAGCAGGGATAGAGTCGTTCTTACAATACAGGAAAGTAGGGGACATTCACCTGCTGAGAACCTCAAAGGTCCATTCAGAAATGATACCTGGAGAAGATGTAGGCAGCTATGAAGGACCTGAGAGAGCAAAAGTCATCTTCCATGGCAAACAACCTGGTCAGGATGAAGGGATGTGTCTGAATCAGCCTCTCTCTTTTTATTGTAGAGAAGATGGACCAAACCAGGCCTGTGTGGAGAGCTGCTGCTGGGTGCCTATGGTTGACATACCATTCTACCTTGTGAAAGTGTCACAGGAAGTAGGGGCAGCCTCCATCTCATGGGACACTTGGAAGCAACTGTTAGGACAAAGTGGTTGCCAAGGCAGTGACCTCATTCAGTTCCAAAGAAAGTGATATACCTCATTTCCTTGGTGATGGAACTCTCTGAACTTTGTATCCAAGAATCCAGGCACCCCGAGGCAGCCCCAGTCCCAGTGGACTCACTTGTTTGGATTTACCAAGGACAGAGTCAGTCTTTCTTGGTACCTACCGATGTGAGGATGGCCAAATGCCAGGAGAGCTCTGAAGAGGGACCTTTCCAGAAGAAGCAGGTAGTGGCTCACCCCTTTTTCTTGACAACTTCACAGAGTTGGCCAAGGAAACCAGATCTGAGAGAGGTCAGGCCATGTTCTGAGAATAGGTAGGAAAGTTGGTTTGTTTGGTTTGGAGTGGATTGTTTCTAGTAAGTCGTTTGACCAGGCGAGTGTTTCTATGTCTGTGTATCCCACTGTGTCCATTGTTGTAGACATTAGAAAAGAGAATGCATTAATGGATGCGTCCAGTCTACTATAAATCTTCCCATAATTCAACCTGCCCAATTTATGAATGGACTGCAGCTTGTCTTATCGAGAGGCAACACATTCTATCTTCCTAAGTTCCTGTTTTCTTCCTGAATTCTGGCCACTCTCCAGAATAGGCTCATGGTTTTGTGTCCAAGATATGCACCACTACAAGCTCTGTGAAATGGCCATGTACTGGATAGCGGAAGAGAATGGCCAGCCTTTCAGAAAACTCAGATATCAGTGTGAACAGAAATGTCTCAGTGGAAAAACCCCGCTTTGGGCCTTTTGCTTACCTATTGTTCTGTTGCACTGAATGTCAGGAAAGACTTGGTCTCAGGCCACCCCTTTGTGAAGCCTGAAGAAAGAGTTTTCAAATGGAAATGAATGGGCATCACCTGTGGCTCTTTGCTTAATTGCTTTGTAAAGGGATGTGGCTGAATTAGCCTCTTGGCCTGTGTGTGGCTGTGTCTTACATTCTCAGCACCTGATGGATCTAAAGAATGATCCCATGTGTGCATCAAAAACCATAATGGCAAAAAGATCAGTCATTGTGGATGAAGTCTCTTGCCTTCCTCTGTTAGGTTCCTGACCTCTGTCAAGTGAGAAAATGGATTCTTTGGGTCAAAAGAGTTCCTCAAAGCCCTGCAGAGGTGCTTGGGGTTTCGCATGACTCCAAATCACAAAGAATCTATACCTGAAAATTAGTAGGCCTCCAATTGGAGAAACAGAGCATTATTAATGACAGGCTTATTTGATCACTCCTGGTTCACAGGAAGGGTGTCCAGGCCACCCTGACTTTAGGCAAATGAGGGGCAAGTGAGCTTATTTTGGACACTTTCTTGGGCTTCGCCCCTCATGAAAATCTTCAGCCAGACATTATGATGAATGACAATATGTAAGAAGATGAGGGCCATGTGGGAGTCTTTTCGTTTTAATTTTGGTCATTTGTGTGGCGGTTGGAAGAAATGACTTTGTCCACCTGGGCTTGAACTCTGGTGTGATTCCCCTTAGAGACTGAGTTGTGGAACTGACCTTAGAGAAGTATTGCATTGAATTTTGTTGGGATTTTAGGAGGCCACGCATAAGAGTCACCCTTGGAACTGAGATCTAGGCCCAGCGTTGCTTTCCACAGATTTTTCAATTTCTGAAAGAAGTGACCTCACCTCACTTCCTTGGTGATGGAACTCTCTGATCTTGGGATCCAGGAATTCAGGCAAAAAAGCCAGGGCCAGTTCCAGTCCGAGTGGTCTCATTTGTTTGGATTTACCAAGGACAGAGTCAGTCTTTCTTGGTACCTACTCATGTGAGGATGGCCAAATGGCAGGAAATCTCTGAAGAGGGGCCTTTCCTGAGAAAACAGGTAGTGGCTCACAGCTGGCTCCTGACAATTAAATAGAGTTGGCCATGGAGTCCAAATCTGAGACAGGAGTGGCCATTTCGGGGGAACATAGTATGGCCCATAAGTCAGAGGACACTCAAGATAGTCAAAGACCTACTTGGCAGAAGGAGGTGCCTTTGTAGGTTTGGTTGTGGTTTTGTGGTTTTGTCTCATGTTCTGAAAATAGGCAGGGAAGTCGGTTTGTTTGGTTTGGAGTGAACTGTTTCTAGTAAGTCGTTTGGCAAGGCGAGTGTTTCTATGTCTGTGTATCCCACTGTTATCTATGGTTGTAGACATTAGAAAAGATATTGGATCAATGGATATGTCCTGTTTAGTAGAAAGCTTCCCAGAATTCATCCTGCACAATTTATGAATGGACTGCGGCTTGCCTTATCAATTGGCTACACCTGCTATCTTCCTAAGTTCCACTTTTCTTCCTGAATTCTGGCCACTCTCTAGAATAGGCTCATGGTTTTTTGTGCAAGATATATACCACCTCCAAGCTCTGTGACATGGCCATGTACTGGATAGCTCAAGGGAATGGCGAGCATCACAGAAAACTCAGAAATCACTATGACCATTAAAGACTCAGTGGAGAAACCCTGCTTTGGGCCTTTTGGTTACCTATTGTTCTGTTGCCCTAAATGTCAGGAAGGTCTTTGCCTTAGGCCACCCCTTTGTGAAGCCTGAAGAAAACAGTTTTCAAATGGAAATGAATGGGCATCACCTGTGGCTCTTTGCTTAATTGCTTTGAAAAAGATGTGTCTCATTCAGACCATTGGCCCTGTGTGAGGCTGTTGCTTAGTTTCTCATCACCTGATGGATCTAAAGAAAGATTCCATGTGTACATACAAAACCAAAGTGGCAAAAAGAGCAGTCATTGTGGATGAAGTCTCTCGTCTTCCTCTGTAAGGTTCGTGACCTCCATCAAGTGAGAATAGGGATCCTTTGTCTCAAATGAGTTCCTCAAAGCCCTGCAGATTCTATCCCCTAGGTGCTTGGGTTTTATCATGACTCCAGTTCACATGAAGAATCTAAAACCCACAGTCAGTAGTCATCAAATTGGAGCAGCGGAGCAGTATTAATGGCAGACCTATTTGATCATATCTTGTTCACAGGAAGTGTGTACAGCCACCCTCAGTTTAGTCAAATTAAGGGGCACGGGAGCTTATTTTTGACACTGGCTTGGGCGGAGCCCCTTATGGAATCCTCCAGCCAGAAGTTATGATGAGTGTCTATATGGAAGAAAATGTGGGTCATGTGGGAGTGTTTTGGTTTTAATTGTGGTCATTTGGGTGGTGGTTGGAAGTGACGACTGGGTCCACCTGGGCTTGAACTCTGGTGTGATTCCCCTTAGATACTGAGTTGAGGTACTGACCTCAGAGAAGTATTGCCATGAATTGAGTTGGGATATTAGGAGGCCACGCATGAGATTTGCCCTTGGAAACTGAGATCTAGGCCCAGGTTGGCTTTGCACAGAGCACTTGGAATCTCAGCCAGGGTATCACATAATTTTATTCTGAAAGACTTGGCAGCCATAGTTGAGAGTCAAAACACACATGGACCTCACATTGTAGACCTCAATGTGCCTAGCATCATGTGATCATTGGCCACTCTTTAGGAAGCCATGCTTATGAGAGTTCTCCAGAGCTTTCATTGAAATGAGCATCCTCACCATTTAATGGTTCCTGAATGAAGTGAAACCCACAGTGCCTTCAACTTCATCCTTGAAAAATGGCTAGATAAATACCGTGAAATTTTTTTAAATTTCCATGACCAGGTGGCACTGGAGAACCTTTGGATATCCTGTTGCTGACTATGAGTATACCAGACAGTGCCTGATGGACTGGGTTTCCAGAAAATGGTGTAGAGCAGAGATGCCAGTAATTTGGAGCCTGCTGAGTAGTGGGCATAGAGCTGCAGTCGGCAGGTGTGTGATAAAACATCTGTGGTGGAGCCATGTGGATCTTCCATTGGCTTCCAAATTGCTTGTGACTGACATGGTGCAGCGAGCAGACCCTTATATGTAAAGGCGTATTTTTATTTGTAGAGTTTTTAGGGCAATGTTCAGAATCACGTTGCTATGGTCAAGAGGCAAGCTATTTGGGATAGAACCTTGGTGGGTGCATTCTCCTGCAGACCCTGACCCACCACACGTGAGAAACTCCCTCCAACACTTTGGCCCAGGTGGACTCCTTGTATTTTGTGAAGCAAATACCAAACTAACAGTGCAGCAGCAAGAAACACCACAAAATGTGGAGGATGACCAAATGGCTTCACAGTCCACACGGGGAGACACTTAGCCCCCAGTGACCACAGTTTACCTACAAAGATTGAATTCAGCACTGCTGACTCATGTTCATTGGAACATAAGAAACCATGTCCTCCAGGTCACATAGATGCAGACCCAGCTTTGATGCTCTCATTACAAAGGAATCTAAAGCTCCTGACAACAACATATATTTCAAGTGCCCAACCTCAGTGGCAGTTTCTGAAGAAGTCTTTAGGCCAGCAGAGCTCCATATTTGTGGAGTGTTTACCCTGTCCCTTACTTTAGTAAACTACTCTACCACCTCCAATGTTGTGAACTTTTGAGCATATTAAATTCCAGCTATGTATTCCCAGATTTTCTAACTCTTCTCCTCTAATGATGTATTACTTGGGGCGAGGGTAATGTCAAGGCATTGTTCTGGAAGAGAGTGAAATATTTCTCCATGTGTTTTTTTTTTCAATTATTTTATTTCATATTATTTTTTTATTTTTTTAATTGGGTGTTCAAAACATTACAAAGCTCTTGACATATTATATTTCATACATTAGATTCAAGTGGGTTATGAACTCCCATTTTTATCCCAAATACGGATTGCAGAATCATATGTGTTACACATCTGCATTTTTATAATGCCCTATTAGTAACTGTTGTATTCTGCTACATTTTCTATCCTCTAGTATCCCCACTCCCCTCCCATCTTCTCTCTCTACCCCATCTACTGTAATACATTTATATCTTTGTTAATTTTCCCATTCCCCTCACAACCTCTTATATGTAATTTTGTGTAACAATGAGGGTCTCCCTACATTACCATGCAATTTCCTTTATCTCTCTCTTTCCGACCCCCACCTCATGTCTCTGTTTAATGTTGATCTTTTCTTCCTGCTCTTCCTCCCTGCTCTGTTATTAGTTGCTCTCATTATATCAAAGAAGACATTTTTATTTGTTTTTTAGGGTTTGGCTAGCTTCACTAAGCATAATCTTCTCTAGTGCCATCCATTTCCCTGCAAATTCAATGATTTTGTCATTTTTTAATGATGCATAATACTCAATGGTGTATAAATGCCACATTTTTTTATCCATTCATCTACTGAAGGGCATCTGGGTTGGTTCCACAGTCTAGCAATTTTGAATGGTGCTGCTATGAACATCAATGTGGCAGTATCCCTGTAATATGCTCTTTTAAGGTCTTCAGGGAATAGTCTGAGAAGGGCAATAGCTGGGTCAAATGGTGGTTCCATTCCCAGCTTTCCCAGGATTCTCCATACTGCTTTTCAAATTTGCCACAACAGTTTGCAGTCCCACCAGAAATGTACAAGAGTACCCTATTCTCCACATCCTCGCCAGCACTTGTTGTTTGACTTCATAATGGCTGCCAATCTTACTAGAGTAGGATGGTTTCTTAGGGTGATTTTAATTTGCATTTCTCTGACTGCTAGAGATGGTGAGCATTTTTTCATTTACTTACTGATTGATTGTATGTCCTCCTCTGAGTAGTGTCGGTTCAGGTCCATGGCCCATTTTTTGATTGGGTTATTTATCATCTTATTGTCTAATTTTTTGAGTTCTTGGTATACTCTGGATATTAGGGCTCTATCTGAAGTGTAAGGAGTAAAAATTTGTTCCCATAATTTAGGCTTCCTATTTACCTCTCTCATTTTTTATCCTGCTGAGAAAAAACTTTTCAGTTTAAGTAAGTCCCATTTGATGATTCTTGTTATTAACTCTTCTGCTATGGGTGTCCTGTTAAGGAATTTGGAGCCCGGCCCCACATTATGTAGATCGGAGCCAACTTTTTCTTGTATCAGATGCAGAGTCTCTTATTTGATATCTAGCTCCTTGATCCACTTTGAGTTAACTTTTGTGCATGGCAAGAGGAGGGGATTCGGTTTCATTTTGTTGCATATGGATTTCCATTTTTTACAACACCATTTGTTGAAGATGCTATATTTCCTCCATTGCATGCTTTTAGCTCCTTTATCAAATATAGCATAGTTGTAGCTTTGTGAATTAGTCTTTGTGTCCTCTATTCTGTACCATTGGTCAACCTGCCAGTTTTGGTACCAGTGCCATGCTGTTTTTGTTAATATTGCTCTGTAGTATAGTTTTAAGTCCGGTATCGCTATACCGCCTGATTCACACTTCCTGCTAGAATTGCTTTTGCTATTCTGGGTCTTATATTTTTCCATATGAATTCCATGATTGCTTTATCTATTTTTACAAGAAATGCCATTGGGATTTTGATTGGCATTGCATTGAACCTATAGAAAACTTTTGGTAATTTCGCCATTTTGATGATGTTAGTTCTGCCTATCCAGGAACAGGGTATATTTTTCCATCTTTTAAGATCTTCTTCTACTTCTCTTTTTAGGGTTCTGTAGTTTTCATTGTATAAGTCTTTCACCTTTTTTGTTTGGTTGATTTTTAAGTATTTAATTTTTTTGAGGGTATTGTGAATGGAGTGTTTTTCCTCATTTCTGTTTCAGGAGGTTTGTCGCTGATATACAGAAATGCCTTTGATTTATGCGTTTTGATTGTATATCCTGCCACTTTGCTGAATTCATTTATTAGTTCTAGTAGTTCTTTTGTAGACCCTTTTGGGTCTTCTATGTATAGAATCATGTCACCAGGAAATAGTGATAATTTTCGTTCTTATTTTCCTATTTTTATGCCTTTGATTTCTTTCGTCTGTCTAATTGCTCTGGCCAGTGTTTTGAGAACTATATTGAATAGAAGTGGTGACAGAGGGCATCCCTGTCTTGTTCCAGATTTTAGACGGAATGCCTTCAATTTTTCTCCATTCATAATGATGCTAGCCTGAGACTTAGCATAGATAGCTTTTACAATGTCGAGGTTAGTTCCTGTTATCCCTATTTTTCTAATGTTTTGAACATAAAGGGATGCTGTACTTTGTCAAATGCTTTTTCTGCATCTATCGAGATGATCATATAGTTCCTATCTTTAAGTCTATTGATGTGATGAATAACATTTATTGATTTTCGTATATTGAACCATCCTTGCATACCAGGGATGAATCCTACTTGATCCTGGTGAACAATTTTTTTTGATTTGCCTTTGTATTCGATTAGGCAGATTTTTATTGAGGATTCTTGCATCTAGGTTAATCAGATATATTGGTCAGTAGTTCTCTTTCTTTGAGGTGTCTTTTTCTGGTTTTGGAATTAGGGTGATGTTGGCCTCATAAAATGAATTTGGCAGAGCTCCCTCTTTTTCTATTTCCTGAAATAACTTGAAAAGTATTGGTATTAATTCTTCTTTAAAGGTTTTGTAAAACTCCGCTGTATAGCCATCCGTTCCTGGGCTTTTCTTGGTTGGTAGTCTTTTGATTGCTTCTTCTATTTCATCCATTGATATTGGTCGGTTTAAATTGTGTGTATCCTCCTGACTCAGTTTGGGCAAATCATATGACTTAAGAAATTTATCGATGTCTTCACTATTTTCTATTTTATTGGAATAATGGTTTTCAAAATAATTTCTAATTGTCTTCTGTATTTCTGTAGCATCTGTTGTGATGTTGCCTTTTTCATCCCATATGTTAGTAATTTGAGTTCTTTCTCTTCTTTTTGTCTTTAGCATGGCTAAGCGTCTGTTGATCTTATTTATTTTTTCGAAGAAGCAACTTTTAGTTTTGTTAATTTTTTCAATAGTTTCTTTTGTTTCAATTTTGTTGATTTCCACTCTGATTTTAATAATTTCTTGCCTTCTGCTAAATTTGCTGTTGTTTTGCTCTTCCTTTTCTAGGGCTTTGAGATGAAGTGTGAGCTCACTTATTTGTTGGTTTTTCCTTTTTTTTCAGGAATGACCTCCAGGCGATGAATTTCCCTCTTAAAACTACTTTCATTGTGTCCCATAGATTCCGATATGTTGTGTCTATAATTACATTTATCTCTAAGAATTTTTTGATTTCCTCCTTTATGTCTTCTGTAACCCATTGATCATTCAGTAACATATTGTTCATTTTCCATGTGATGTAGAATTTTTCCTTCCTTCTTTTATCATTGATTTCCAGTTTCATTCCATTATGATCAGATAAAATGCATGTTATTATCTCCACACCTTTATATTTACTGAGGGTTGCCCTATGGCATCATATATGGTCTTTTTTTGAGAAGGATCCATGTGCTGCTGAGAAAAAAGTATATCCACTTGATGATGGTTGATATATTCTATATATGTCAGTTACATGTTGGTTATTGATTGTGATATTGAGTTCTATACTTTCTTTATTCAACTTTTGTTTGGAGGATCTGTCCAATGGTGATAGATGTGTGTTGAAGTCACCCATAATTATTGTGTTGAGGTCTATTTCATTTTGGAGCTTGAGGAGAATTTGTTTCATGAACATCGTAGCACCATTATTTAGTGCATAAATGTTGATAATTGTTATGTCTTGTTGGTGAATGGTTCCTTTTAACAGTATATAATGTCCTTCCTTATCCCTTTTGATTAACTTAGTCTTGAAGTCGATTTTATTTGATATGAGGATGTCCACCCCTGCTTGTTTATGAGGATAAGTGTGCATGGTGTATTTTTTCCCAACCTTTCACCTTCAGCCTGTGTGTCTTTGCATTTCAGATGTGTCTCCAGGAGGCAACATATTGTTGGATTTGTTTATTTAATCCAAGTTACCAGCCTATGTCGCTTTATTGGAGAGTTGAAGCCATTTACATTCAGAGTTACTATTGATGTATGGTTTGTACTGCCAGCCATGTTTGATTATTCATCTTTTTTTAAATTTAGTTTGTTTCTCCATGATAAGCTTTCACCCTGCCTCTGTCATTACCAAGGTACTTCCCACTGATGGTTTTGGTTGTTGTTTTTCATTTCTTTCTTGTGTAGTGTTTTTCTCAAGACGCTTTGTAAAGCTTGTTTTCTGGCTTCAAATTCTTTTAGCTTTTGTTTATCATGAAAGATTCTTATTTTATTGTAGTACCTGATGGTTAATTATGCTGGATACATAATTCTTGGTTGGCATCCATTGTCTTTCAGTGTTTGAAATACGTTTTTCCAGGATCTTCTCGCTTTCAGCATCTGTGATCAAATATCCGTTGTTAACCTTATTGGTTTACCACTGAATGTATTCTGCCTCCATTCTCTTGTAGATTTATTATTTTCTCTTTGTTCTGTATATTGGAGATCTTCATAACAATGTGTCTTGGCATTCGTCTACTGTGATTTTGTGTGCTCTTGTCCTGTATGCATCTACAATTTGTATATCCATTTCCTTTTTTATTTCTGGAAAGTTTTCTGTAATTATTTCATTCAGCAGTTTTCTCATTCCCTTGGTTTGAGTCTCTGTACCTTCCTCTATCCTGATGACTCGTAAGTGTGGTTTTATTTATGTTATCCCAAATCTCTTGGATGTTTTTCTTGTGATTTTTTTGCCAGCCTTTCTGAGTTGGCTGGACTCGTTTCAAGATGATATATTTTGTCTTCATTATCTGACGTTCTGGCTTCTACTTGCTCCACTCTGTTAGTGATACTCTCAATGGAGTTCTTAATTTGGTTTATCATTTCCTTCATTTCTAGAATTATTGTTTGATTTTTTTTATAATCTCTATCCACTGATAAAGATGCTTAACTTTTTCTTTTATATGTTTATGTAATTCATTTTCAATGTTTTCTTTTACTGTTTGGATTTTCTGTCTCGTATCTTCTTTAAGTTTCCATTCCATCTGTCTAAGGTATTCCTTGAGTTCTTTATATGACCACTTTTCTGATGAATCCTGGTCCTCCTGAATATTTAGGGTGTTCTTCGTTGTTTGTTCTCCTTTTCTTCCTTGCTTGTTTATGCTGCTCATGTTACTTCTTGTTCTGTTTGACTGCTGAGTTACTGTTTACTCTTATAAATTTATTTGATGCTTGGGAGGAAAGATTTTAGAAGGGAAGGGAAAAAGTCACTAAAAAGAATGAGAGTAGGCAGGTAGAATGCAAGGAATGGGAAATAAGAAAATTGAAAAGAAATGAAATACAATAGAAAAAATAGAAAATAAAGAATGAAAATGATTTTTTTTAAAAAATGATAATGATAATATAAAATTAAAATTAAAATTTTAAAAAATAATAATAACAAAATAGGGGAGGGGAGGGGGGATTGCAGAGGAAAGGAAAGGCAGCAGAATACAACAGTTACTAGTATGGTATTATGTAAAAATGTGGATGTGTAACCCATGTGATTCTGCAATCTCTACTTGGTTTAAAAAAGGGAGTTCATAACTCACTTGAAGCTAATGTATGCTAATGTATGAAATATGATATGTCAAGAGCTTTGTAGGGTTTTGAACAACCAATAAAAAAATAAAATAAAATAAAATTATTTTGCCATTTAAAAAAAAATAATTTTGAAGTTTATCTATGATCCAGGGGCAAGTTAAATGAAACAGTTTCCAGTTGTTAAGTCACCAAAAAATTTATTATTTCATGTGTTATTTATTTGCTTTGTAGTATGTTTAAATTTTATTTTTGGAAAGTTTTTAACCTTATTAAATTTGTTTATTTGTTGTGGGGGAAACAATTGTATATAGGTTAAGTATTGTTTATCAAAAATGCTTAGAACAAGAAGCATTTCAGATTTTGGATTTTTTTGGAATTATGGAATATTTATACACACATAATCTTGGGGATAAGACTCAAGTGTAAATATGAAATTCATTTATATTTCATACATGCCTTAGACCCATAGCCTGGAGGAAATTTCACACAACATTTTTAGTATACCTGCATTTTGACTGTAACCTGTCAAATGAAGCCAAGTAGGAAACTTTTCACTTGTCACATTCCAGTACTAAAACACGTTAGATTTGGCATTTTGGATTTGGGATTTGGGGATTAGGGGTGCCCAGTTTCCAGAGGGCAAATTCTATTTTTCTACTAAAGTAAACTCATTTATCATAGTAAGTTGTCCTAAGTTAATTATCTTTGTATCCACAAAATTCCTAAAACTTATTGTGGTGCCTATATTTCTCCTTAAAATCATATTTCAAACATTTAATCTTGCTTCATTGAATAAAAACAAATCATATTTTCATCTAATTTTTAGATTCTTTAATTAATTAACACAATTGCTGTCTTATTAAAGGTTCTTTCACTTAAAATACATATTTTACATTGATATTAATAATAGATTTTCTGGAATTATCAATAAAATTTTTATACAATAGCTTTTGCTCCCTGTATTTTCAAACACCACTTAACTTGTGTGTTTGTGTTGCAAACAACTTAGAGCTGATTTTGTATTTTTACTTCAAATGACATTTTCTACACACTTTCATTTATTTTTTATAATTTATTCTTTTTTACTAGTTTTTTTAGTTGTTGATGGATCCTTATTTAATTAATTAATTTATATGCAGTGCTGAGAATCCAACCAGTGCCTCACACATGCTAGACAAGTGCTCTACCACTGATCCACAACTCTAGCCCACTCCAGTTTATTCTTAAAATTCACATTTTTTTTTAGTTTATGTATAGGTATTTTTTTATTGGCTCTACACAGCACTGGTATACTATCATATTTCTTTTTTTAATTGGTTCTTTTTATACATAACATTAAGATTATACATAACATTAAGATTCATTTTGGCATAATTATAAAAGCATGAAATATAATTTGCTCTAATTCAGTCCCCAGTACTTCCTCTTTTTCTCCTTTCCTCCCTCTTTCTGTTCCCTTCCCTCCACTCTACTGATCTTTCCGCTATTTACTTTTAGTTTGGGGGGATTGTGCAGGTGTGTGTTGTGTGTATACATAATGGTGAGATCCAATACGTTTTTTCCCTTTCATTTGTTGTTTTATGGTAATACTGTGTGATTATTTTTATAGTGTTTAAGTTCTTTTATGAGGATTTTGGAAAATAAAAGCAATAAATTTGTGTTCTCAGATGGTCATCATGAACCGGAAAAAAAAATAAAATAAAATAAAAAATTTTAAAACATTTTTTAAAAGTTAAAGAACAGCAACAAAAAAATGAAAATAAAAGAAAACAAAAAAAACAAAAACAAAAACAAAAAAAAACAAATTAAAATAATAATAATAACAATAAATGCAGTCATAGATTGCAATAAACTTCTTTTCCAGTACGTAGAGCTGTGCCCACTGGGCCAAGCTTCTCCTTTCAATAAGTGGGAACCAATCACTGTGCAGCAGCTCTTCCTCCCAGACTGGGTGGGTGTCCAATCCTGAGTGCCTAGGACCTTCTTTTGTGTTTCCTCAAGCCAGGCCCCACTCACCTGTGACACTCACCACAATACTGGCTACATGCCAGGTCTGCTGCTCCTAGGAGCCCTGTTTTCATGAACGCCTGGGAACACTCTCCCTGTTTGTCTCCCTCAGACCCTAAGTTTGTAGAGCTTAGGCCTGAGAACCCCCAGTGAATTTGCTTGCACTCCGGAAGCCATGCCCCCAGAAGCTGGAGCAAGAGACTTCAGTTTTCAGCACTGGTGGGAGCGGTGGCCTGGAGATCTGCACCACGAGTCCCGTGCCACTCCTAATTCCCTCGGTCTGGCTATCGCGCTCAAGGGAGAGCTGGGAGGGGCTCTTAAGATTTCCCCACAAGTTCGCAAATTTACAGGAATTTGTTTCACTTTCAATTACTTCCTGCTTCAGGACACATGTATTCTTCCATGTTTCTTGACAGGTCTTTTCATGAGAGTTCTTTCAAGACACATTACTTTCAATTTCCATAATCACTTTTGAAGCAAAACTCACATAAACTTTATGATGAATTATAACTCTGATATTACCATTAGATGTATGACTGGTTGGAATTAATGATTGCATAACGATATAGGATTTCTTATATATTTTCAGATAAAAATTCAATCCATTATTTAAAGTTGAACGAGTTATATTATTTATTCACAGTATGGTCTATTCATGCATTATCTCTATATTCATAGACGCAGTGTACACTTCTTTATACCCCCAATACTAATTTATATGTCTTCAAAATATTGCTCCCTGAAATGTTGGAAGAAATACTCATGTCACCTGATCTACTTATACATTTAATCACAGAAATATTCGGAACACAAAATGCAAAGCTCACACTTATGTTTGTACCAAAGCCTAAAAGGAAAGTAAACATGGATTACTAAAAACATCCATGTCCAGCTTGCCTAATGCTCTCAAATATCAATCCTATTGGTGACTACATATTTGTTTCTTCTTAAGATTATATATTCAAACTCAACCCTACTGAAAATGTCTAATCCTATCCCTCACTTTATACATTGCCTGATTTCATTATGGCTCTATTTCTATCTGTTTCCTACATATTTTCCCCAGTTCATCATTGTGACTGACTCTTCACATGTGCTGACATTTACATTCACACTCTAATCGATAACCTATTGCTAATAAACGTTTGTTCCTAATCCTATACTCATTCTTTTTCTAAACCTACCGACTATCTTCCTAATCCTACCGACTATCCTTTTTTGACTGGATATTCTCTTCTACATTCAATCAAGCAAGGTACAAGGTCTTATGCCATTGTATATTGATCTATCTGAGACCTCTGTGCAGAATGTAATTTTATTCTAAGTATCACAATCAAGGGTCCAATGCCCTTCTGGGCTTCAAATGTTACCTAGATTTCTAGTTTCACACTTATATTTCACATATATATTCTAGTAAATATCGCAGTTTAAAATACCATTATTCATTCTGCAGGATGATTCCTAAACCAAATCCAACATGTTATTGACCCTAAACATACACTGTTCCCTCAATCTAACTTTACAGAAGAGCAGGGACAGAGTTGGTCTTACAATACAGGAATGTAGGGGATCTTCCACCTGCTGAGAACCTCAAAGGTCCATGCAGACATGATCCCTGGAAAAGAGGTAGGCAGCTATGAAGGACCTGAGAGAGCAAAAGTCATCTTCCATGGCAAACAACCTTGTCAGGATGAAGGGGTGTGTCTGAATCAGCCACTTTCTTCTTAATGTAGAGAAGATGGACCAAACAAGATCTGTGTGGAGAGCTGTTCCCGTGTGTCTATGGTTGATATACCATTCTAACTTGTGACAGTGTCACAGGAAGTAGGGGCAGCCTCCATCTCATGGGACCCTTGGAAGCAGCTATTAGGACAAAGTGTTTGCCAAGGCATTGACCTCATTCAGTTCCTGAAGGAAGTGACCTACCTTACTTCTTTGGTGATGGAACTCTCTGAACTTGGGATCCAGGAAGCCAGGCATCCAGAGCCAGTCCCAGTCCCAGTACCAGTGGGCTCACTTGTTTTGTTTTACCAATGACAGATTCTGTCTTTCTTGGTACCTACTGATGTGAGGATGGCCAAATATCAGGAGAGCTCTGAAGACGGGCCTTTCCTTAGTAAGTAGGTAGTGACTCACCGCTGGCTCCTAACAACTACACAGAGTTGGCCAAGGAGACCAGATCTGCCACAGTACAGGCCATTTCGGGTGAACATAGTAGGGCCCGCTAGTCAGAGGACACTCTGGATATTCAGAGACTTACTTGGGGGAAGGAGGTGCTTTGTGTTTGTGGGTGTGAGTTTGTGGTTTTGTCTCATTTTCTTAGAATAGGTAGGAAAGCTGGTATGTCTGGTTTGCAGTGGACTGTTTCTAGATAGTCTTTTGACAAGGCAAGTGTTTCTATGTCTGTGTATAACACTGTGTCCGTGGTTGTAGACATTAGAAAAGAGAATGCATCAATGAATGTGTCCTGTCTAGTAGAAAGCTTCCCAGCATTCATCCTGCCCAATTTATGACTGCACTGCAGGTTGCCTTATCGATGGGCAACACCTACTATCTTCCTAAGTTTCAGATTTCTTCCTGAATTCTGACCAATCTGCAGAATAGTCTCATGGTTTTGTGTCCAAGATAGGTACCACCCCAAGCTCTGTCACATGGCCATGTACTGAATAGCTGAAGGTAATGGCGAGCTTTTTAGAAAACTCAGATATCAGTGTGACCAGGTAAGTCTCAGTGGAGAAACCATGCTTTGTGCCTTTTGCTTACCTATTTTTCTGTTTCACTGAATGACAGGAAGGTCTTTGCCTCAGGCCACCCCTTTGATAAGCATGAAAAAAACAGTTTTCATATGGAAATGATTGGGCATCACCCGTGGCTCTTTGCTTAATTGCTTTGAATGGGATGTGTCTGAATCAGCCTCTTGGCCCTGTGTGAGGCTGTGGCTTATATTTTCAGCACCTGATGGATATAAAGAAAGATCCCATGTGTGCATCCAAAACTAAAATGGCAAAATTCAGTCATTGTGGATGATGTCTCTCTCCTTCCTCTATTAGGTTGCAGACAATCATCAAGTGAGTATAGGGATCCTTTGGGTAAAATGAGTTTTTCAAAGCCATGCAGAGGTGCTTGGGTTTTCTCATGATTCCACTTCACATAAAGAATCTAAACCCCACAGTCAGTAGGCCTCAAATTGGAGAAGCAGAGTAGTTGTAATGGCAGGCCTATTTGATCACTCCTGGTTCACAGGAATGGTGTCCAGGCCACCCTGACTTTAGGCAAATGAGGGCCAAGGGAGCTTATTTTGGACACTCTCTTGCGCTGCACCCCTCATGAAAATCTCCAGCCAGAGGTTAAAATGAGGGTCTATGTGGAAGAAGATGAGGGCCATGTGGGAATGTTTTGGTTTTAATTTTGGTAATTTGTGTGGCAGTTGGAAGGGATGACTGGGTCCCCCTCGGCTTGTACTCTGGTGTAATACTCCTTAGAGACTGAGTTGCAGAACTGACCTCAGAGAAGTATTGCCATGAATTGTGTGGGGATG
Source organism: Callospermophilus lateralis (assembly GCF_048772815.1). Lineage (NCBI taxonomy): Eukaryota > Metazoa > Chordata > Mammalia > Rodentia > Sciuridae > Callospermophilus > Callospermophilus lateralis. The sequence goes on along the minus strand of NW_027512402.1, from coordinate 248,272 downwards.
TTAGGAGGCCACGCATGAGAGTCGCCCTTGGAAACTGAGATCTATGCCAAGGGTGGCTTTCCACAGAACACTGAGAATCTCAGCCAGGATATCACATGATTTTATTCTGAAAAACTTGGCAGCCATAGTTGAGAGTCAAAACACACATGGACCTCACATTGTAGACCTCAATGGTCCTGGCTTCATGTCACCTTTTGGCCACTATTTGGGATGCCTTGCCTGTGATTGTTCTCCAGAGCTTTCATTGAAATGAGCTTCCTTAACATTTAATGGTTCCTGAATGAATTGAAACCCACAGTGACTACAACTTCTTCCTTGAATAATGGCTAGATAAATACCATGAAATTTTTGAAATTTCAATGACCAGTTGGCACTGGAAAACCTTTGGATGTCCTGATGCTGATCATGAGTATACCAGACAGTGCCTTGATTGACAGGGTTTCATAAAAATGGTGTAGAACAGAGATGCCAGTTAGTTGGTGCCTGCTGATTAGTGGGCCTAGAGCAGTGGTGAGCAGATGTGTGACAAAACATCTGTGGTGAGGCCACGTGGAACTGCCATTGGCGTCCAAATGGCTTGTGACTGATATGGTTTCAGCCAAAAGACCCAGTAGGTAAAGGCATCTTGTTATATGGAGAGGTTTCAGGGAAATGTTCAGAATCAGGTTGCTATGGTCAAGGGGGAAAGCTATGTGGGATAGAAGCCTGGTTATTGCATTCTCCTGCAAACCCTCACCCACCACACGTGACAGAACTCCCTCCAACAATGTGTCCCAATTGACCTCCTTTATTTCGTGAAGCAAATACCAAACTCCCAGTGCAGCAGCAAGAAACACCACTAAAAGTGGAGGATGAACAAATGTCTTCCCAGTTAGCACAGGGAGAAACTTAGCCCCAGTGTCCACAGTTTAGCTACAAAAAAATAATTCAGCACTGCTGCCACATGTTCAATGAAAAATAAGAAACCATGTCTTACAGGTCACATATATGCAGAACCAGCTTTGATGGTCTCTCTATAAAAGAACTAAATCTCCTGAAAACAACATGTATTTCAAGTGCCCAACCTCAGAGGCAGTTTCTCAAGAATTTTTTAGGCCAGCAGAGCTCCATGTTTGAGGAGTGTTTACCTTTTGCCTTACTATTTTGAACTCTGCTACCACCTCCAAGGTTGTGAACTCCTGAGCAAATTCCATTCCAGATATGTATTCACAGATTTTCTAACTCTTCTCCTCTAACTGTATCTTACTTTGGTAAAAGATAATGTCAAGGCATTGTTCTGGATGAGACTGGGAAGATTTTGGGGTAGCACATATTTGCATAGACATTGGATTCATTTTTCAATTTCCCTTTAAAACACTGAATCTCTAACCCTAACCAATTCCAAACTAGACTCTGACTACTAATCCTAATATGATGGAGAAAAATAACAAAAAACAGAAAAGAAGTACAAGCAGTTCAGAGGAGGCAAGGTGTATACTTGGACTTGCCTTTTGCATAATATAGGGTAGGAGTTATAAATCTTGCAAATTTTTTTTGAAATAGTTCTCCATGTGTTTTTAAAGTTAACAAATATGTGAATTCCTTTCTCCCTTTCTCTGTAGCCTATTAAGCACATGTATTTTTATATGCACATATAGAATTCTACCTGGTACCACACGTACATTCTTGTGAGGTGGTTGACTTGGCAGATACAAATTGTGAGAAGAGATCACTCCTCATAAATGCTATTGGAACTGAAATTTCAAAGTATGGGTGAACTTTCTAGTTGAACAACATTATACATCAATCCATGTTCAGTATAATGAATATTTTTGGATCTGTGGATGATATATATTTCATGATGGATTTTGATTGGCATATATATTGTTAGTTTTTAATGTCTCTCTCTCTGTCTCTCTCTCTCTCTCTCTCTCTCTATATATATATATATATATATATATATATATATATATATATATACACTCCAGATATTTCAAAATATGTAATATATGTGACTTATTATACACGCCCTAAATTCATTCATATTCATTTATGTGGATTTATAATCAACTTTTCACAAGATTATTTTCCAAACTATTCATCCACCTGAAATTCATATTTGTTTCCTAGTACTGACAACTAACTTCAGTGAATGGTGTATACAAATCCTAATATTTCTACAGTAACTAACCCAGTTTAACATCAATGCAAGTAGATTCCTATGGGACATGATATGTATTTTGACGTTCATATTTATTCAACAGTGGGACATTATTATTTCTTCAGTTTATGCACATCATAATATATATATTTCATCCAAAAGTTCAAAAATATATAGGAATTTGTTTCACTTTCAATCACTTCCTGCTTCTGAAAACATGTATTCCTCCATGTTTCTTTACTGCTCTTTTCATGAGACTTCTTTCCAAACACATTATTTTCGATTTCCATAATCAATTTTGAAGCAAAACTCACACACTCTTCATGAAAATCCTAATACTAATATTATCATTGATGTATAACTGGTTGTAATGAATGTCTGTATATCAATATTTGATTTCCTGTATTTTTTCAGATATCAATTCAATCCATTATTTATAGTGGAATGAGTATATGTTTTATTCAGAGTATGTTCCATTCATGCATTATCTGTATATTCATAGAAACAGGGTACACCTGTTTGTACCCCCAATACTAATTTATACGTCTTCAAAATATTGCTCCCAGAAATGGTGGAAGATATACTCATGTCACCTGATCTACATATATATTTTATTACAGTAATATTATGGACACAAAATGCAAAGATCACACTTATGATTGTACCAAAGCCTAAATGGAAAGTGAGCATGGATTAGTAATAACATCCATGTCCAGGTTGCCTAATGCTCTCAAATGTCAATCCAATTGGTGACTACATATTTGTTTCTTGCTAAGATTATATATTCAACCTCAACCCTGTTGAAAATGTCTAATCCTATAACTCACATTATACTTTGCCTGATTTCCTTTTGTCTCAATTGATATTTACTTTCCTACATATTTTCCCCAGTTCATCATTGTGAATGACTCTTCACATGTGCTGACATTTACATTCACTCTCTACCCGAAACCCTATTGCTAAAAAAGTTTTTGTCCAAATCCTATACTCACTCTTCTTTCTAAACCTACTGACTATCTTCCTAATCCTATCGACTATCCCTTTTTGACTGCATGTTCTCTTCGACATTCAATCATCCAAGGTAAAGGTCCTATGCCATTGTATAGCGATTAATCAGAGACATCTGTGCAGAACATAATTCAAAGCTAAGTATCCTACCCAAGGGCCCAATACACTTCTGGGCTTCAAAACTTACATAGATTTGGGTTTTCAAACTTATATTTCACCTATATATTCTTTTAAATTTCGCAGGGTCCCAATAACATTATTCATCCCGCAGAATGATTCCCAACCGAATTCGAACCTGTTATTAACCCTAACCATACGCTGTTCCCTCAATCTACCTTTACAGAGGAGCAGGGATAGAGTTGGTCTTACAATACAGGAATGTAGGGGATCTTCCACCTGCTGAGAACCTCAAAGGTCAATGCAGAAATGATCCTTGGAGAAGTTGTAGGCAGCTATGTAGTACCAAAGAGAGCAAAAGTCTTCTGACATGGTAAAGAACCTGGACAGGATGAAAGGATGTGTCTGAATCAGCCTCTCTCTTCTTAATGTAGAGAAGATGGACCAAAGCAGGCCTGTATGGAGAGAAGTTCCCCGGTGCATATGGTTGATATACCATTCTAACTTGTGACAGTGTCACAGAAAGTAGGAACAGCCTCCATCTCATGAGACCCTTGGCAGCAACTGTTAGGACAAAGTGGTTGCCAAGGCAGTGACCTCATTCATTTCATGAAGAAAGTGACTTCACCTAACTTACTTGGTGATGGAACTCTCTGAACTTGGGATTCAGGAAGCCAGGCATCCAGAGCCAGTCCCAGTAACAGTCCTAGTGGGATCACATGTTTGGTTTTACCAAGGGCAGAGAGAGTCTTTTTTGGTACCTACTGATGTGAGAATGGCCAAATGCCAGGACAGCTCTGAAGAGGGTCCTTTCCTAAGAAAACAGGTAGTTGGTCATCGCTGGCTCCTGACAACTTCACAGATTGGCCACGGAGACCAGATCTGAGACAGGGCAGGCCAGTTCAGGGTAACAATATGGTCCACAGTCAGAGGACACTCCGGATTGTCACAGACATATTGGGGGAAGGAAGTGCCTTTGTGGGTGTGGGTGTGAGTTTGTGGTTTTGTCTCATGTTCTGAGAATAGGTAGGAAAGGCGATTTGTTTGGTTTGGAGTGGACTGCTTCTAAAAAGTCGTTTGACAAGGTGAGTGTTTCTATATCTGTGTATCTCACTGTGTCCGTGGTTGTAGACATAAGAAAAGAGGATGCATCAATGGATATGTCCTGTCTAGAAGAAAGTTTTCCATCATTCATCCTACCCAATTTATGACTGGACTGCAGGTTGCTTTATGGATGGGCAACCCCTACTATCTTCCTAAGTTCCTGTTTTCTTCCTAAATTTTGGCCACTACCCAGAATAGGCTCATGGTTTTGTGTCCAAGATATGTAACACCTCCAAGCTCTGTGACATGGCCATGTACTGGATAGCTGAATGGAATGGCGAGCATCTCAGGAAACTCAGATATCAGTGTGACCAGGAAAGTCTCAGTGGAGAAACACTGTTTTGGGCCTTCTGCTTACCTATTTTTCTGTTGCCCTGAATGTCAGGAAGGTCCTTACCTCAGGCCACTCCTTTTTGAAGCCTGAAGTAAACAGTTTTTAAATGCAAATGAATGGGCATCACCTGTGGTGCTTTGCTTAATTGCTTTCGAAAGGGATGTGTCTGAATCAGCTGCTTGCCTCTGGGTCAGGCTATGGATTAGATTCTCAGCACCTGATGGATATAAAGAAAGTTCCCATGTGTGTATTGAAAACGAAAATGGTAAAAATATCAGTCATTGTGGATGAAGTTTCTTGCCTTCCTCTGTTAGGTTCCTAACCTCCATCAAGTGAGAATAGGATCCTCTGGGTCAAATGAGTTCTTTGAACTCCTGCAGAATTGCTTGGGTTCTCCCATGATGCCAAATCACATAAAGAATCTATACCTGACAGTCAGTTGGCCTCAAATTGGAGAAGCAGAGCAGTATTAAAGGCAGGCCTATTTGATCACTCCTGGTTCACAGGAAGGGTGTCAAGGCCACCCTCATTTTAGGCAAATGACGGGCAAGGGTGCATATTTTGGACATTGCCTTGGGCTGCGCTCCTCATGGAAACCTCCAGCAAGAGTTTATGATGAGTGTCTATGGAAGAAGATGAGGGTCATGTGGGAATGTTTTGGTTTCAATTGTGGTCATTTGTGTGGCGGTTGGAAGAGATGACTGGGTCCACATGGGCTTGAACTCGGGTGTGATTCTCCTTCGAGACTGAGTTCTGGAACTGACCTCAGAGAAGTATTGCCATTAATTGTGTTGGGATTGTAGGAGGCCACGCATGAGAGTCACCCTTGAAACCTGAGATTGGGCCCTGGGTGGCTTTCCACAGAGCACTGAGAATCTCAACCAGGATATCACATGATTTTATTCTGAAAGACTTGGCAGCCATAGTTAAGAGTCAAAACACACATGGACCTCACATTTTAGACCTCAATGGGCCTGTCTGCATATGACATTTTGACCACTCTTTGGAAAGCCTTGCCTGTGAGAGTTCTCCAGAGCTTTCATTGAAATGAGCTTCCTCACCATTTAATGGTTCTTGGATGAATGAAAACCCCAAAGTGCCTCCAACTTTATTCTTGAACAATGGATAGATAAATACCATGAAATTTTTGAAATTCCCAATGACCAGGTGGCACTGGAGAACCATTGGATGTCCTATTGCTGCTCATGAGTGTACCAGACAGTGCCTTGATTGATTGGAGTTCTTGAAAATGGTGTGGAACACAGATGCCAGTAAGTTGGAGCCTGCTGAGTAGTGGGCCTAGAGCAGTGGTGTGCAGTTGTCTGATAATATATTTGCGGTGTGGCCATGTGGGTGTGTCATTGGCTTCCAAATGGCTTGTGACTGACTTGGTGCAGCCAGCAGAAAATTATATGAAAAGGCATCTGGTTATATGGACAGGTTTCAGGGCAATGTTCAGAATCAGGTTGCTATGGTCAAGGGAGCAAGAAATGTGGGATAGAAGCCTGGTTGGTGCATTCTCCTGAAGACCCTGACCCACCACACCTTACAGGACTCCCACCAGCACTGTGACCCATTTGAAATCCTTGTATGTTGTGAAGCAAATACAAAACACCCAGTGCAGCAGCAAGAAACACCACGAAAATTGGAGAATGACCAAATGGCTTCAAAGTCCACACAGGGAGACACTTAGCCCCCAGTGGCCACAGTTTATCTACAAAGAGAGAATTCATCACTGCTTCCTCATGTTCATTAGAAAATAAGAAACCATATCCTCCAGGTCACATAGATGCAGACCCAGCTTTGATGGTCTCCGTACACAGGGAGCTAAAGCTCCTGACAACAACATATTTTTCAAGTGTCCAACCTCAGAGGCAGTTTCTCAAGAAGTCTTAATGCCAGCATAGCTCCATGTTTGTGGAGTGTTTACACTGTCCCTTACTTTTGGAAACTCCTCTACCACCTCCAAGGTTGTGAACTCCTGAACATTTTCCATTCCAGGTATGTATTCACAGATTTTCTAACTCTTCTTCTCTAATTGTGTCTTACTGGGGGCGAAGATATTGTCAAGGCATTGTTCTGGATGATAGTGGGAATTTTTTGTAGCACATATTTGCATACACATTGGATTTATTTTCCTATTTTCCATTTGAAATACTGAATAACTGACACTAACCCATACCCTAATAGACTCTTACTACTAATCCTAATATGATGGAGTAAAATAACCCAAACAGAATAGAAATGCAACCATTTCAGAGGAGGCATGGTGTATATTTAGACTTGGCTTTTGCATGATAAAGTGTAGGTGTTATAATTCAAGTTAATTTTTAATTGAAATAGTTCCATGGGTACTTAAAGTAAACAAATATGTGAATTCCTCTCTCCCTTTCTCTGTAGCCTATTCAGCACATGTATTTTTATATGCACATATAGAATTCTACCTGGTACCACAGGTACACTCTTGTGAGGTGGCTGACTTGGCAGATAGAAATTGTGAGAATAGATCACTCCGCCTAAACGCTGTTGAAACTGAAATTTCAAACTATGGGTGAGCTTCCTAGTTGAACAACATTATACATAAATCCATGTTCAGTAAAATGAATATTTTTGGATCTGTGGATGATATATATTTCATGGTGAATTTCGATTGGCATATGTATTACTAATTTTTAATGTCTCTCTGTGTGTGTGTGTGTGTGTGTGTGTGTGTGTATATATATATATATATATATATACACACACACACACACACACACTAAATTTTTTTAAAATATAAAATATATGTGTCTTATTATACACTCCCTAAATTCATTCATATTCATGTATGTGGATTTAGAGTTAACATTTCACAAGATTATTCACGGAAATATTCATCCACCTGAAATACATATTTTTTCCTAGAAATGAAAAATAACTTCAGTGAATGGTGGATACAAATCCTAATATTTCTACAATAATTGATCCAGTTTGTCATCAATGCAAGTAGATTCCTATGGGACATGATGTGTATTTTGATGTTCATTTTTATTCACCACTGGTATGTTACAATTTCTTCAGTTTATGCACATTATAGGATATATATTTCATCCATACGTTAGCAAAATTATAGGCATTTGTTTCACTTTCAATCATTTTCTGCTTTAGAACACATGTAATCCTCCATGTTTCTTGACTGGTTTTTTCATGAGACTTCATTCCAAACATATTATTTTCGATTTCCATAATCAAATTTGAAGCAAAACTCACACACCCTTCATGATAAAGTATAACCCTAATATTACTATTAGATGTATAACTGGTTGGAATGAATGATTGTATATCAGTATAAGATTTCTTATATATTTTCAGATATCAAATCAATCCATTATTTAAAGTGGAACCAGTTATATTATTTATTCACACTATTGTCTATTCATGCATTGTCTCTATATTCATAGACACAGAGTACACCTCTTTGTAAACCCAATACTAATTTATACGTCTTCAAAATTTTGCTCCCAGTAATGGTGGAAGAAATACTCATGTCATCTGATCTACATATACATTTTATCAGAGTAATATTCTGGACACAAAAAGAAATGGTCACACTTATGTTTGCACGAAAGCCTAAATGTAAAGTGAACCTGGATTACTAAAACCATCCATATCAAGTTTGGCTAATGCTCTCAAAATTCAATCCTATTTGTGACAACATATTTGTTTCTTGCTAAGATTATATATTCAAACTCAACCCTGTTGAAAATATCTAATCCTATCTCTCACTTTATACTTTTCCTGATTTCATAATGTCTCTATTTATATCAGCTTTCCTACATACTTTCCGCAGTTCATCATTGTGACTGACTCTTCAATTGTGCTGACACTTACATTCACACTCTAATCCAAACCCTATTGCTAAGGAACTTTTGTTCCAAATCCTATACTCACTCTTCTTCTTAAACCTACTGACTATCTTCCTAATCCTACCCATTATCCCTTTTTGACTGGATGTTCTCTTATACATTCAATAATCCAAGGTACAGGGTCTAATGCCATTGTATATCGATCTATCTCAGACATCTGTGCAGAACATAATTCAACGCTAAGTATCACAATCAAGGGCCCATCCCCATTCTGCGCTTCAAATCTTACTTAGATTTCTGTTTTCATACATATATTTCACCTATATATACTTATAAATGTCGCAGGTTCCCAGTACCATTATTCATCCAGCAGAATGATTCCTAATTCAAATTGAACATATTATTAACCCTAACCATACACTGTTCCCTCAATCTAACTTTACAGAAGAGCAGGGACAGAGTTGGTCTTACAATACAGGAATGTAGGGGATCTTCCACCTCCTGAGAACCTCAAGGTCCATGCAGAAATGATCCCTGGAGAAGATGTAGACAACTATGAAGGACCTGAGAGAGCAAAAGTCAGCTTCCATGGAAAACAACCTGGTCAGGATGAAGGGTTGTTTATGAATCAGCCTCTCTCTTCTTAATGTAGAGAAGATGGACCAAACCAGGTTGGTGTGGAGAGCTGTTCCTAGGTGCCTATGGTTGATATACCATTCTACCTTGTGAAAGTGTCACAGAAAGTAGGGGCAGCCTCCATCTCATGGTAGTCTTGGAAGCAACTGTTAGGACAAAGTGGTTACCAAGGCAGTGATCTGATTCAGTTCCTTAAGGAAGTGACCTCACCTCACTTCTTTGTTGATGGAACTCTCTGAACTTGGTATCCAAGAAGCCAGGCACCAAGAGGCAGTCCCAGTCCCAGTGGTCTCACTTGTTTGGACTTACCAAGGACAGAGTCAGTCATTCTTGCTACCTACTGATGTGAGGACGGCCAAAACCAGGAAAGCTCTGAAGAGGGGCTTTTCCTGAGAAAGTAGGTAGTGGCTCACTGCTGGCTCCTGACAACTTCACAGAGTTGGCCAAGGAGACCAGATCTGAGACAGGACAGGCCATTTCATTGGAACATAGTATGGCCCACCAGTCAGAGGACACTCCGGATAGTCACAGACCTACATGGGGGAAGGAGGTGTCTTTGTGGGTGTGGGTGTGGGTTTGTGGTTTTGTCTCATATTCTGAGAATAGGTAGGAATGGCGGTTTGTTTGGTTTGGAGGGAACTGTTTCTAGTAAGTCATTTGACAAGGCGAGTGTTTCTATGTCTGTTTATACCACTGTGTCCCTGGTTGTAGACATTAGAAAAGAAAATGCATCAATTGGTGAGTCCTGTCTAGTAGAAAGCTTCTCAGCTTTCATCCTGCACAATTCATGAATGGACTGCGGCATGACTTATCGATGGGGAACACCTGCTAACTTCTTAAGTTCCTGTTTTCTTCCTGAATTGTGTGCACTCTCCAGAATAGGCTCATAGTTTTGTGTCAAATATATGTACCACCTCAAATCTCTGTGACATGGCCATGTACTGGATAGCTGAAGGGAATGGCGAGCATCTCAGAAAGCTCAGATATCAGTGAGACCAGGAATGCCTCATTGGAAAAACCCTGCTTTGGACATTTTGCTTACCGATTCTTCTGTTGCCCTGAAAGTCAGGAAGGTCTTTGCATCAGGTGTGTCATGTGGGAGTGTTTTGGTTTTAATTGTGGTCATTTTTGTGGCCGTTGGAAGACATGGATATGTCCACCTGGGCTTGAACCCTTATGTGATTCCCCTTAGAGACTGAGTTCTGGAACTGACCTCAAAGAAGTATTGCCGTGTATTGTGTTGGGATTTTAGGAGGCCACGCATGAGAGTCGCCCTTGGAAACTGAGATCTAGGCCCAGGGAGGCTTTCCGAAGAGCACTGGAAATCTCAGGAAGGACATCACATGATTTTATTCTTAAAGACTTGGCAGCCATCGTTGCAAGTCAAAACACACATGGACCTCACATTGTAGACCTCAAATGCCTGGCTTAATGTGACCTTTTAGCCTGTCTTTGGGAAGCCTTGCCTGTTAGAATTCTCCAGAGCTTTCATTGAAATGAGCTTCTTCTCCATTTAATGGTTCCTGAATAAATTGAAACCCACAGTGCCTTCAACTTCATCCATGAAAAATGCCTAGATAAATATCATTAAAGTTTGGAAATTCCCATCACCTGGTGGCACTGGAGAACCTTTAGGTGTCCTATTACTGATCATGAATGTACCAGACAGTGCCTTGATTGACTGGGTTTCATGAAAATGGTGTAGCACAGAGATGCCAGTAACTTGGAGCCTGATGAGTAGTCGGCCTAGAGCAGTGGTGTGCAGGTGTGTGTTAAAACATCTGTGGTGGGCTGATGTGGATATGCCATTGGCTTTCAAATGCCTTGTGACTGATATAGTGCAGCCCCCATACCCTTGTATGTAAAGGCATCTTGTTATATGGACAGGTTGAAGGGCAATGTTTAGAATCAGATTGCTGTGGTCAAGGGGGCAAGCTATGTGGGATATAAGCCAGGTTGGTGCATTCTCCTGCAGACCCTTACCCACCACACATGACAGAACTCCCTCCATCACTGTGTCCCAGTTGAACTTCTCGTATTTTGTGAAGCAAATACCAAACTCCCAGTGCAGCTGCAAGAAACACCACTAAAAGTGGAGGATGACCAAATGGCTTCACAGTCCACACTGCAAGACACTTAGCCCCCAGTGGCAACAGTTTACCTATAAAGAGAGAATTCAGCCCTACTGCTTCATGTTCATAGGAAAAAAAGAAACCATGTCCTCCAGGTCATATAGATGCAGACCCAGCTTTGATGGTCTCACTACAAAGGAAGCTAAAGCTCCTGTCATCAACATATATTTCAGGTGCCCAATCTCAGAGGCAGTTTCTCAAGAAGTCTTTAGGCCAGCAGAGCTCCATGTTTTTGGAGTTTTTACCCTGTCCTTTACTTTTGGAAACTCCTCTACAACCTCGAAGGTTGTGAACTCCTGAGCATTTTCCATTACCGATATGTATTCACAGATTTCTAACTCTTCTCCTCTAATTATGTCTTACTTGGAGTGAAGGAAATGTCAAGGCATTGTTCTGAATGAGACTGGGAAGATTTTTGGGTAGCACATATTTGCCTACACATTGGATTCATTTTCGAATTTTCCATTCGAAATACTGAATCCCTGACTGTCAGGGGTAGAAGGAATTCTTCTTCAAAGAACAGCCTGACACTTACAAGAAACAGCCCCCAGGAGACATCCTGTCTGGAAGACATCCTGTAGCCATATATGTCCCTGAGACATCCTGTGGCCATCTTTCTTCCAGAAACATCCTGAAGTTATCTCACCTTGTGAAGACATCCAGGAACTGCTGATAAGAGAGCTTTCCCATATCCAGCATATTAATACCCATGTGTGAACAATAAAATTTTGCAGCTTGATCAGAACTCCTGTGTTGCTCTCATCTCTCATGCCTCTTGTCCCTTCATTCCTCCCCATCTAGGTTCGCTGACCACGTTGATGTGTCCTGCCGGCCGGGACATCTGGCGCCCACCGACTGGGGCTCAAGCCTTTGACTGAGGGGGAACCCCTTCCTCCTGGAAGACTTGGTCAAGAGGAGCTCACGATCGCCTCAGCAGACACCACCCGGAGACATATCCAGGAGGAAGGTGGGGATGTTGCACGGTGAGTGACGCACCATGTGACAAGCAGTATCGTCACATGATTTGTTTATTTCAGGCCTCAAGGAGTCCTTCAAGACATGAGGGGCACATGTTAAGAAAAAGGACTTAAAATTTTTCTTTTCATACATAGGAGAATTGTGTCCATGGTTTCCTCTTGAAGGGACCATTGATGGCAAAAATGGCTTAGAGTAGGAGACTGTTTAAAAGATTATTATGAATCCTTTGGCCCAGAAAAAATGCCAGTTCCCACCTTTTCTTACTGGAACTTAATTAATGAAATTCTTAAAAGTTTTCGCTTTGACAATGGTACCTTACAACTTGTCAGGATTGGGGAAGAGATTATGCAAAAGACCTCTCGTCCCCCCTCTGCATGCCCATCATTAGTATAGACATAGAACCTTCTCAGTCTTCCCAGGACCCTGAGAACCTTCCTGGTCCCCCTCAAAATACGACCCTAATTAATAAGGCTCCAATGATTAAAAACCACCTTTATCCAGTTTTAAATCCCAGAGACACATTGACCCCTGGGGAGGACGCTATCTTGGAGAAGGAAGCAGCTCTCTACCATTCAGAACACCCGCGACCTCTCAGGACCGTGCCACAGCCTATAGGATTTACCAAGCGAAGGTGAAAGCACCTATGTAAAACATCTTGCCTTTGAAAATGCTAACCCAGCATGTCAGAATGTTCTTCAACCACATAAGGATAAAGGGAAACTTTCTGAAGTTATTATACTCTGTGCAGACGTGGGTGCAGCCCATGCCATGGGTCTGGCTTTAGGGACCGCCTTTACCAAGGCCTTTCACAATCCTGGCTCACGTACTTGCTTTACTTGTAAACAACCTGGCCATTTTGCATGTGAGTGTCCCACAGGCAAACAAAGCCTAGGAATAGCGTCTGCTCAAACTGGGGCTTAACCGCCCCCAGCTACCCTTTTCCATAGAAGTGGTAAAGGTCATCACTGGGCCAGTGAGTGTAGATCTAAGACAAATGCCCTCACACAGCCTATTTCTTCCTACTTCTCGGGAAACTCCCTGCGGGGCCAGCCCCCGGCCACAACATCCCCCACGACAAACACAGGAGCAATAAAGTTTGTTCCCTCCTAAACTCCCAACCTACCACAAAATCCTTCTCCACGATTGCCTCCCTCCAACTAGCCACCCAAGGCAGCACAAAATTGGACCTCTGTGCTGCCACAAATACAATATTAGACCCAATGCAAGGGCCCCAGATAATACCCAATGAAATTATGGGTCCCCCTCCATCTCATACATGTGCCCTTAATCTTGGAAGAACCTCCACTACCATACAAGGTGTTCAGGTCTTCGTTGGCATTAATGATAATGATTTCACTGGAGAAATAAAAATACTGGCCACTGCTATTAATGGAGTTACCGCCATCCCAGCAGGAACAAGACTTGCACAATTAATTCTCCTTCCCTTGGATTCAGGAGGCATTTCCAAAACCCAAACCTACCTCGGGGGACTGCCTTCTTGGGCTTCTCGGATGTGTATTGGGTTCAGCCCATTTCTCACAATAGACCCACCCTTACCTTACTTACTGAAGGAAAGGAATTCCAAGGAGTTCTAGATATTGGAGCTGATGCCACAATTATTTCTCAAAAATACAAGCCATCAGGTTAGCCCCTCACTCCATCCTTGACTGACCTTAAAGGGATAGGAAAATAAAAAAATCCTCTGGTCAGCTCTAGGTCTATTAGCTGCACTGATAAAGATGGTAATAAGTCAACTGTCACTCCTTTCGTTGATTCTGACCTCCCTGTTAACGTATAGGGAGGAGATATTTTGAGTTATTGGAAGTTATTCTCGCCAGTCCCAATTCCATGGTGACTCATCAAATGCTTCCTATGAATTTTGTTCCTGGTACAGGCCTGGGGATACTGAAACAAGGACTGGTGGAGGCTATACAACCCATACAAAAACAAATACATGTGGACTTGTGTATTCAGATTTTTAGTGTCAGTCCCTGACCCTCCTGTACCCCATGCAGATAAAATTATTTGGGAGACTCAGACTCCTGTGTTGGTGGATCAGTGGCCCCTTACCCAAGAAAAATTGGAGGCTGCCTCCACGTTAGTGCAGGAACAGCTTGCAGCCGGCCATGTAAAGCCCTCAACCTCATCATGGATTACTCCTATTTTTATTATCAAGAAAAAATCAGGCAAGTGGTGCCTTTTACAATATTTGTGTGCCATTAATAAAGTTATGCGCCCGATGGGAGCACTACAGCCAGGCATTCCCACACCAGTGGCGATTCCAAAAAACTATTGTAAAATGGTTATTGACATAAAAGATTGCTTTTTTACCATCTTTTTACATCCTGAGGATAGACCCTATTTTGCCTTTAGTCTCCCTCACATTAATTTTCAGGGCCCTATGCAGAGATTTCAATGGAAGGTTCTTCCCCAAGGTATGGCCAACAGCTCTAGTCTTTGCCAAAAACACGTTGCTCAAGCAGTAGACCCTGTGAGAGAGCGATGAGCACAAAATTATATTTTACATTATATGGATGATTTGTTAATTGCTGCACCTAATACCCATGACCTTAATAATTGTTACTTGGACTTTTACAAAACCTCACTACCTTGGGACTACAGATAGCTCCAGATAAGTTTCAAACACAGGACCCTTATACCTATTTGGGCCTTAAATTTCAAGATAATCAGATCCAAATTCCTAAAATACAACTATGTGTTTACCATCTTCACACAATTAATGATTTTCAAATATTACTGGGGGATATTCAATTGCTAGGAACATATTTAAAATTACCCACTTGTGTACTTTTGCCCCTTAATGATATTTTGATAGGTGATTCCCACCCCTCCTCCCCTCAAAAGCTTACTCCCGAGGCATGACATGCATTAAACCAAGCCACAGAAGCCATTGCCCAAAAGTTTGTTACACAAATTTCTTATAACCTTCCTCTGGTTCTGGTTATTTTCCACACTCCTCATACACCCACAGGAATATTTTGGCAGCGAGATCCACATTTTAAAAATAAAGGCTGCCCCTTGCTTTTGGTCCTTGTATCCACCACATCCTCCAAGGTTATTACTGTTTATCTTGCTCAGGTAGCTTCTCTTATTTTTAAAGGTCGTTTGCTTTCTCGACAACAATTTGGCAAAGACCCTGATAATATTTTAATTCCATATACTAAGGACCAAACCCTTACTACAATTTTTACTAGAGACATGGATCAATGGGGTATTGCCCTATCAGGCTTTTTGGGAACAATTCATAACCACATCCCCAATGACCCCGTTTTAAATTTTGTCCAGTTACATTCATTTATTTTTCCCAAAATTACTCAAAAGGCTCCCATTCCTCAAGAACTTACTGTCTTTACAGATGGTTCCAGTAATGGCCGTGCAGTCTTTGTTGTCAATAACAAGCCTACCACCTTTGATACTGTCTATCAGTCAGCTCAGTTTGTGGAATTGTTCACCATAACACAAGTTTTCATAAAGTTTTTTTGATAATCTTGTTAATATTTATACAGACAGTGCCTACATTGCTCTTTCTGTGCCCCTGCTGGAGATTTCACCCACCATTATGGCTTCTTCCAATTCCCCCTTTCTGTTTCACCAGCTTCAGCAGCTAATTCAGGCCAGAAAACATGCATTTTCCTTAGGACACATCATGACACACTCTGACCTTCTGAGCCCTCTAACACAAGGTAATGCCCAAGCTGATGCAGCAACACGTTCCATCTTTCCAATTTTTGTTGGCTCCATTCAAAAGGCCATGGAGTTACAAAATCTTCACCATCTAAATTCCCAGAGCCATCGATTACTTTGGAAAATTACCAGGCAACATGCATGAGAAATAGTAAAAGCATGCCCTGGTTGCACTGTCTCCCTCCCCATTCAACACTTGGGAGTTAACCCCCGAGGATTACAGCCCAATCAGGTTTAGCAAATGGATGTTATTCATTTTCCTGAATTTTGAAAAACCGAATATATATACGTTTCTATAGATACTTTCAGCGGCTTTAGTTTTGCATCACCACATTCTGGAGAGGCTACCAAAGTTGTCCTTTCTCATCTTGTTTCAGCCTTTTTCGTAATGGGTAAACCAATACATATTAAAACAGATAAATGTCCTGCATATACCAGTGCCAAGTTTAAACAGTTTTGTGCTACCTTGCAATTTTGTCATACTACTGAAATTCCATACAACTCTCAGGGCCAAGGCATGTGGAACTTGCCCAGCTTAGCTTAAAGACTTGGCTATCCCGTCTTAAGGCTTCCGCCCTTGTATTTACCACTCCCAGGGATCGCCTTAACCATGCATTATTTGCCCTTATTTTTCTTACCTTAGACAGTGAAGGCCATTTGGCCACAGACAGACACTGGCATCCTTCGTCCAATTCTGTTCGCTCGCCTGTTATGTGGTGCAATCCCATTACAAATAAATGAAAACGCCCAGATCCTATCCTCATCAGGGGATGAGGCTCAGCTTGTGTTTTGGACCAAGAGCAAGCATCCCCAAGATGGTTACCAGAATGCCTGGTTAAACAGGTAAATTACTTACCTCAACCCAGGGACGGAGGCCCTCCCCCTGAGGACAAATTTTCCTCCATTTCAGATACAGCCAAGAATCTGTGCGAGGATCCTGCTTAAGGCACTTCTGCTGAACAGGTTTGAACACAGAGACCTTGGACCTCCAATTTCCAACATCATGGAGTACCTTTTTGCCCCCCCCCCGTGAATGCAAAGGAGGATTTTGGACTGAGGCTCCCACTAGTTGGACCCAGACTGCTGACTGCATGACTAAGGTGACTTACCTCCGTGCCAAGGTTGACCATAATCTCGGAGGAGTTCATCAGCCTAAATGGGTATGTGTTAACAAGCCAAAGATTATTCCCCCTAGTACAAGTAAAGCTCTCCAAAATTGTTCTGCAACTTGTACGCATACCCAGGCGATGCATGTCTCTTGTAATGTGTCGGCTTCACTTTGTGTTAATAAACAGGGAGAACAATTTTTTGAAGCCTCCCTAACTAAAACTCATGCAGCAGGGGGACCACTATTCATTATACCCCCATTCTCTTTGACCATGGAGGAGATGGCAAATACACCAAGCTACAGTCAGCTGGGTGCCAAGGCACTGTCGGAAAAGGTTCCTACTGGCCCATTAAGGCCCCTACAGGGGTCTCTGATGGTGGAGGACCCACTTATTCTGTCAAGCATCCTCAGATAATCAAACTTTTGAAACCCCAAATCCCTGAGCTCCCATATCATCCCTTAATGTAGCCTAAATCCCAGTTCCCAGGTTTAGATACCAATACATTAGATATTTTGCAAACTACATTCTCCTAGCTTAATAATTCGAACCCCACCCTTGCTGGTGATTGCTGGCTCTGCATGACAGCAGGGGCAATCATGCCTATGGCAGTTCCTATTAATTCTATCATGGACAATGATAATACATGCCAACCCGGATTTCCCTTTAAAGTACAGCCTATAGGCACTTTTACATTATTTCTTTTAGGCGCGATGCAGAATAATACCTATGATACTGATGTTCGACTTACTTCCTTTGGAAATTGCTCAACAGTATAAAATTATTCCTCACCCACCCCATCTCTTTGTTCCTCCAATGGCACAGTTTTTATGTGTGGAGGAAACTCGGCCTTCCCACGCTTCCAGCGAATTGGACCATTGGTTGTGTTCTTGCTTTATTACTCCCTGATATAACTATTGTCCCAGGAGATGAACCTCTACCAATTTCTAGCCTAGACACTTTAGTCAAAAGACATAGGTGGGCAATACAGGCTTTACCACTCATTGCCAGCCTTGGAATAACAGCTGCTGTGGGCACAGGTACAGTGGCTTAGGCACGGCTATTCACTCTTACCATCGCCTGTCTCAACAACTTATAAATTATGTACAAACTTTATCAGGAACCTTTAAAGATTTGCAGGACCAAATAAATTCCCTGGCAGAAGTGTTCCTTCAAAACAGACGGGGCTTAGATTTGCTGACAGCTAACCAGGGTGGTATTTGCTTAGCCTTAGGGGAACAATGCTGCGTTTATGCCAATAAATCAGGCATAGTACGCATTAAAATTAAGCAGCTTCAAGAAGATCCAGAAAAGAGACAAAGGGAACTATTTGAAAATCCCCTCTGGATTGGGCATAATGGATTTCTACCCTACCTTCTTCCCCTATTAGTCCCTTTGTTGGGTTTACTTTTAATGGTGTCCATAGGCCCCTGCATTATAAAGAGGCTGGTACAATTTATTAAAGAACAGATTAATATTTTGGTTTCTAAGCCCATACAGGTCCACTATCATGGTCTGGAGATGGAAGACAGCACTGCCAACATTTAAAAGAATGTTCAACCCTTCTCACAGGCTTATTAAGTTTACATCCCCACAGATCTCTCTTTCTTACAGAAAACTATAAGTAACAGCTCTGAGCAACCATCTTCTACCCTTGCAATAAGGGTTCGTTCTCCATGGGCCCCTCCGCTTGGGGGAGGACACACCCTTGGAATGAGCACGTTAGGCCATAATAACGGAGGGTCCAGGAAGGACTGCAGGAGGATGGATCCACGGATCCCCAAACACAAGACCTCTGAATGACACGCTCTGGTGCATGGCGGTTGGCATGCTATCCCCTCAAAGACGTCTCCTCCAAAAACATGCCAAAGCCAACACGAAATCTCCTAGGAAAGATGCTCGCTCAAATCAGGAGATATTCTAAGGCATCCTAGAGAAACAGAGCCACTATCACCCCCTAAATCCATGGCCTGTAAGGTATGGTCGAATATTTTATATAACAAAAGGGGAGATGTCAGGGGCTAGAAGGAAGTTCTCCTTCAAAAAATAGACTGACACAAGAAACATCCCCCTGGGACACAACCTGCCTGGGAGACATCCCACAGCCATCTATCTCCTTTTGACATCCGGCTACCATCTGTCTACCTGAAACATCCTGAGGTTATCTCACCCTGTGAAGACATCCAGCAACTGCCGATAAGAGAGCTTTCCCATCCGCAGCATATAAATACCCTCTGAGAATAATAAAAGTTTGCAGCATGATCAGAACTCCTGTCTTGCTGTCATCTCTCGTGTCTCTTG
This sequence comes from Callospermophilus lateralis, assembly GCF_048772815.1. NCBI lineage: Eukaryota > Metazoa > Chordata > Mammalia > Rodentia > Sciuridae > Callospermophilus > Callospermophilus lateralis. The sequence continues at coordinate 228,866 of NW_027512402.1, read as the reverse complement.
TCCCTTCATTCCTCCCCAACTAGGATCGACACCCAAGTTGATGTGTCCTGCCAGCCGGGCCATCTGACACTAACCCATACCCTCCTAGACTCTGATGACAAATCCTAATATGATGGAGAAAAATAACCCAAACAGAATAGAAATACAAGCAGTTCAGAGGAGGCATGGTGTATAGTTGCACTTGCCTTTTGCATGATATAGGGTAGGTGTTATAAATCTAGTTAATTTTTAATTGAAATAGTTCTCCATGTGTTTTTAAAGTTAACAAATATGTGAATTCCTGTCTCCCTTTCTCTGTAGCCGATTCAGCACATGTATTTTTATATGCACATATAGAATCCTACCTGGTATCAGATGTACATTCTTGTGAGGTGGCTGACTTGGAAGATACAAATTGTGAGAAGAGATCACTCCTCCTAAACGCTGTTGGAACAGAAAATTCAACCTATGGGTGAGCCTCCTAGTAGAACAACATTATACATAAATCCATGTTCAGTAAATTAAATATTTTTGCATCTGTGGATGATATATACTTCATGATGAATTTCGATTGGCATATATATTGCTACATTTTATTGCCTGGGTGTGTGTGTTGTGTGTGTGTGTGTGTGGGTGTATATATATATATATATATATATATATATATATATATATATATATACACTCTCCAAATATTTCAAAATATGAAATATATGTGTCTTACATATACTACCTAAATTCATTCATGTTCATGTATGTGGATTTATAATCAACTTTTCACAATATTATTCTCAGAAATATTCATCCACCTGAATTACATATTTGTTTTATAGTACTGAAAACTAACTTCAGTGAGTGGTGCATACAATCCTAATATTTCTACAGTAACTGACCCAGTTTAACATCAATGCAACTAGATTCCTCTTGGATATGATGTCTATGTTGAAGTTCATTTTATTCAACACTGGTACATTACTATTTGTTCAGTTTATACACATCATAGGATATATATTTCATCAACAACTTCAATAATTTATAGGATTTTGATTCACTTTCAATCATTTCCTGATTCAGAACACATGTATTCCTCCAGGTTACTTGATTGTTTTTTCATGAGACTTCTTTCCAAACGCTTTTTTTTTTGATTTCCATAATCATTTTGAAGAAAAACTGACACACTCTTCATGATAAACCATAACCCTAATATTACCATTAGATGTATTTCTGGTTGGAATGAATGATTGCATATAAATATACGATTTTCTGTTTATTTTCAGATATCAATTCAATCGAATATTTAAAGTTGGAACAAGTTATAATATTTAATCACAGTATTGTCTATTCATAAATTATCTCTATGTTCATAGACACAGAGTAAATCTATTTGTAACCCCAATACTAATTTTTTCATCTTCAAAATGTTGCTCCCAGAAATGGTGGAAGAAATACTCATGTCACCTAATCTACATATACATTTTATCACAGTAATATTCTGGACACAAAAAGAAGAGGTCACACTTATGATTGTATCAAAGCCTAAATGAAAAGTGAGCATAGATTACTGAAAACATTCATGTCCAGTGTGCCTAATGCTCTCAAATGTCAATCCTATTGGTGACTACATATTTGTTTCTTCATAAGACTATATTTTGAACCTCAACCCTGTTGCAAATGTCTAATCCTATCACTCAATTTATACTTTGCCTGATTTCCTAATGTCTCTATTGATGTCTGCTTACCTAAATATTTTCCCCAGTTCACCATTGTGACTGACCCTTCACGTGTGCTGACATTTACATTCACTCTCTACCCGATACACTATTGCTAAAGAACTTTTGGTCCAAATTCTGTACTCAGTCTTCTTCTGAAACTTATCGAATATCTTCCTAATCCTACCGACTATCCCTGTTCTAGTGGATGTTCACTTCTATATTCAATCATCCAAGGTACAAGGTATTATGCCATTGATTATCGATTTATCTGAAACACCTGTGCAGAACGTATATCAAAGCTAAGTATCCCAATCAATAGCGCAATGCCCTTCTGGGCTTCAAATCTTACCTAGATTTTTGTTTTCATACTTATATTTCACCTATATATTCTTATAAATATCACAGGTTCCCAATACCATTATTCATCAATTAGAATAATTCCTAACCCAAATCAAACCTGTTATTAACACTAACCATACACTGTTCCCTCAATCTAACTTTACAGAAGAGCAGGGACCAAGTTGGTCTTACAATACAGGAATGTAGAGAATCTTCCACCTGTTGTAAAACTCAAAGGTCCATGAAGAAGTGATCCCTGGAGAAGATGTAGGCAGCCATGAAGGACCTGAGAGAGCAAACGTCATCTTCCATTGCAAACAACCTGGTCAGGATGAAGGGTTGTGTCTGAATCAGCCTCTCTGTTCATAATGTAGAGAAGATGGACACAAACAGTCCTTTTTGGAGACCTGTTCCTGGGTGCCTATGGTTCATATACCATTCTAACTTGTGAAAGTGTCACAGGAAGTAGGAGAAGCCTCGATCTCATGGGACCCTTGGAAGCAACTGTTAGGACAAAGTGGTTGCCAAAGCAGTGACCTCATTCAGTTCCTGAAGGAAGTGACCTCACCTCACTTCCTTGGTCATGGAACTCTCGGTACTTGGGATCCAGGAAGCAAGGTACCAAGAGCCTGTCCCAGTCCCAGTCCCAGTGGGCTCACTTGTTTGGATTTACCAAGGACAGAGTCAGTCTTTCATGGTACCTACAGATATGAGGATGGCCAACTGCCAGGAAAACTCAGAAGAGGGGCCTTTCCTGAGAAAGCAGATAGTGGCTCACCGCTGGCTCCTGACAAGTTCACAGAGTTGGTGTTTTCCGGGGAACATAAGTTGGCCCACCAGTCAGAAGACACTCTGGATAGTCACAGACATACTTTGTAGAAGGTGGTGCCTCTGTGGTTGTCGGTGTGGGTTTGTGGTTTTGTCTCATGTTCTGAGAATAGGTAGGAAAGGTGGTTTGTTTGGTTTGGAGTGAACTGTTTATAGTAAGTCGTTTGGCAAGCAAGTGTTTCTATGTCTGTGTATCCCACTATGTGCATGGTTTTAGATATTAGAAAACTGAATGCATCAATTGTTGTCTCCTGTCTAGCAGAAAGCTTCCCAGCATTCATCCTGCCGAATTTATGAATGGATTTCAGCTTGCCTGATCGATGGGCAACATGTGGTATCTTCCAAAATTCCTGCATTCTTCATGAATTCTGGCTACTCTCCAGAATAGGCTCATGGTTTTGTGTCCAAGATATGTAGCAGTTCCAAGCCCTGTGACATGGCCATGTACTGGATAGCTAAAGGGAATGTCGAGCATCTCAGAAAACTCAGATATAAGTGTGACCATGATAGTCTCAGTGGAGAAACCCTGCTTTGGGCCTTTTGCTTACCTATTGTTTTGTTGCCCTGAATGTCAGGAAGGTCTTTGCCTCAAGACATCCGTTTGTGAAGCCTGAAGAAAACAGGTTCAAATGGAAATGAATGGACATCACCTGTGGATATTTGCTTAATTCCTTTGAAAATGGAAGTGTCTGAATCAGCCTCTTGGCCCTGTGTGAGGCCGTGGCTTAGATTCTCAACCCCTGAAGAATCTAAAGAAACATCACATGTGTGCATCCAAAACAAAAATGGCCAAAAGTGCAGTTGTTGTGGATGAAGTCTCTCCCCATTCTCTGTAAGGTTCCTGACCTCCATCAAGTTAGAATAGGGATCCATTGGGCCAAATCATTTCTTCAAATCCCTAAATTGCTTGAGTTTTCCCGTGACTACAATTCACATAAAGAATCCAAACTGCACAGTCAATACACCTCAAATTGGAGAAGCAGAGAAGTATTAACAGCAGGCCTATTTGAACACTCCTGGTTCACAGGAATGGTGTCCAGGCCACCCTGAATTTAGGCAAATTAGGGGCAAGAGAGATTATTTAGGAGACTGTCTTGGGCTTCGCCCCTCGTGGAAATTTCCAGCGATAGGTTATGATGAGTGTCTATATAAAAGAACATGAGGGCCATGTGGGATTGTTTTGGTTTTAATTGTGGTTGTTAGTGTGGTGATTGGAAGAGATGACTGGGTCCACCTTGACATGAACTCTGGTGTTTTTCCCCTTAGAGACTGAGTTCTGGAACTGACCTCAGAAAAGTATTGCCATTAATTGTGTTGGGATTTTAGAAGGCCATGCATGAGAGTCGCCCTTGGAAACTGAGATCAAGGCCCAGGGTGGCTTTCAACAGAGCACTGGGAATCACAGCCAAGATATCACATAATTTTCTTCTGAAAGACTTGGCAGCCGTAGTTGAGAGTCAAAAGTCACATGGACCTCACATTGTAGAACTCAATGGGCCTGGCTTCATTTGACCTTTTGGCCATTCTTTGGGAAGCATTGCCTGTGAGATTTCTCCAGAGCTTTCATTGAAATGAGCTTCGTCAACATTAATGGTTCTGGAATGAACTGAAACTCACAGTGCCTCCACCTTCATTGTTGAAATATGGCTAGAAAAATACCATGAAATTTTTGAAATTTCCATGACCAGCTGGCACAGGAGAACCTTTGGATTTCCTGTTGCTGATCATGAGTATAACAGACACTGCCTTGATTGACTGGTTTTAATGAAAATTGTGTAAAACAGAGATGCCAATAAGTTGGAGCCTGATTATTAGTGGGCCTAGAGCAGTGGTAGGCAGGTGAGTGATAAAACATCTCTGGTGGGGCCATGTGGATCTGCCATTGGCTTCCAAATGGCTTGTGACTGACATGATGCAGCCAGCAGTCCCTTCTAAGTAAAGGCATCTTGTTATTTGGAGAGGTTTCAGGGCAATGTTCAGAATCGATTTGCTATCGTCAATGGGGCAAGCTATGTGATATAGAAGCATGGTTGGTGCATTCTCCTGCAGAAATTGAAATACCACACGTGACAGAACTCCCTCCTGCACTGTGTCCCAGTTGAACTCCGTGTATTTCATGAAGCAAATACCAAACTCCCATTGTAGCAGCAAGAAACACCATGAAAATTGGAGGATGAACAAATGGCTTCACAGTCCACACAGGGAGACACTTAGAACCCAGTGGCCACAGTTTACCTACAAAGATCAAATTCAGGACTGCTGCCTCATGTTCATTGGAAAATAAGAAACTATGTTTTACAGGTCACATAGGTGCAGACCCAGCTTTGATGATCTCACTACAAAGGAAGCTAAAGCTCCTGATAACAACATATGTTTCAAGTGACCAAACTCAGAGGCAAATTCTCAAGAAGTCTTTAGGCCAGCAGAGCTCCATGTTTGTGGAGTGTTCACCCTGTCCCTTACTTTTGGAAACTCCTCTACCACCTCCAAGGTAGTGAACTCCTTAGCATATTCCATTCCAGATAAGTATTCACTGATTTTCTAACTCTTCTCCTCTAATTATGTCTTACTTGGGGCGAAGATAATGTCAAGCCATTGTTCTGGAGGAGTGGGAAGATTTTGTGTAGCACATATTTGCATACACATTGGATTCATTTTCCAATTTTCCATTCGAAATACTGAATCCCTGACTCTAACCCCTACCCTACTAGACTCTGACTACTAATCGTAATATGATAGAGAATAAAAACTCAAACAGAATAGAAATACAAGCAGTTCAGAGGAGGCATGGTGTATAGTTGGAATTGCCTTTTGCATTATATAGGTTAGAAGTTATAAATCTAGTCAATTTTTTGTTGAAATAGTTCTCCGTGTGTTTTGAAAGTTAACAAATATGTAAATTCCTGTCTCCCTTTCTCTGTAGCCTATTCAGCACATGTAATTTTATATGCACATATAGAATCGTACCTGGTATCACACGTACATTTTTGTGAGGTGACTGACTTGGCAAATACAAATTTTGAGAAGAGATCACTCCTCCTAAATGCTGTTGGAACTGAAAATTCAACCTATGGGTAAGCCTCCTAGTTGAACAACATTATACATAAATCCATGTTAAGTATATGAATATTTTTGGGTCTGTGGATGATATGTATTTCATGATGAATTTCAATTGACATATATATTGCTAGTTTTTAATGTCTGTGTGTGTGTGTGTGTATATGTATATATATATATATATATATATATATATATATACTCTCCGGATTTTTCAAAATATGAAATATTTGTGTCTTATTATGCACTCCCTAAATTCATTCATATTCATGTATGTGGATTTATAATCCACTTTTTAAAAAATTAATCTCAGAAATATTCATCCACCTGAAATACATATTTTTTCCTAGTACTGAAACAGTTTTCAGTAAATGGTGCATCCATATCCTAATATTTCGGCATTGCAAGATGACTGTGAAGACAGTGTATCACACCCAGTGTACCCTGCCACTGCGCAGGTGAATAACGAGTTAGAACGATGAAAAACTATCTTGTTAGGATCTTACAGGAAAATGGGTGTTTACCGAAATCTAGAAGAATGATTTCCACCACCGAGGTCCGGTAATTGAGTCTCAAACACAAGCCACTTGTGCAACCGGAGATCCATTCTGATTTATCCGCGTGACCTGCCCCGTGTCTACAAATGGTGAGGCACCACCGAGAAGCGACCAGCAAGCAGGGAGAAACGTTGCTGCAGATTCTGTGGAATCCTGCTGGCTGAGCATCCACTGAGCCCCCAGCTGAATTTGGGATTTCAGACGGGAAAGTTAGCAGTACATTTCTATCCCCCAAAGTGGAAACTCCACAAAGGAAACCAGCAGCCACCATCTTGGAGAGCTGAAGTAACCACCACCACTCCCAGACAGATTGCAACAATAAAACAGGTGTGTGTTTCTCAGCTCATCTCACATACAGAGGAAAATTCGCATAAAATCTCTCCTAGGCTTTTGGGGGAGGGATAATCAGAGCAAGTCTGCATAAAGACTGGGGGAAAACTAGAGGCACCTGACCTTCATCTCCCCTTCCCATCAGTGCAAAAATGAAACTTGTCTAGCCAGTGCGGGGCGAGGGGCAAGCGGAAAATATTAAAACAATAGAGTTCCAGGGTTCACAATAGACACCCTCCCCACCCAACAAACGGCAGACCCGGAGAACAGTTTGAGCTGCCGAGAAGCATCACTCAGGAGAAATCTGGTCTAGCAGGAGAAATCAGGACTAGCAGGATAAACCAGGGGACTAGAGGCCAGGCCCTCCTGACTGGGTGGCTGGAGAACGCCAGACCGCTGCCAGTGTGACTGGGCAACTGGAGACCACCTTCCTGCCGGTGCCAGCCCACCTGCTGACGGCATGTCTTGATGGCTGGAGAACGCTCGCCTGCCGACGACCGAACGCGCAACTGTGTGGCTAGAGATCACCCACCCGCCGGCGACAGCCCATCCGCTGCCCGCGCTACTGGGTGGCTGGAGACTGCCGGCATGCCAGCGACCGGGAGCTGAAACCAACAAGAGACAATCCAGTCCAGCCCCCCAATTCGGACACTCCGGCAAGGAGCCTGGGGCCCACCACAGCAGAGAGGTGACATCACTGGAGCTCGGCTGTCAGAATTCCTTAACAGCGAAATCCACTTAAGCAGGCATAGTCTAGCAACACAAAGGAGAGAAAACAGAGATATATAAACCCATAACAAATCTATAGAAGAGAGCAGAAACACAGCAATCAAATAGAGCCAGAAAATAACATGAACATCATGAAAAAACAAGGGGAAAAAAAGGTGTAGAAACAATGAAGGACAACTTAATACTACAGGAGAACCTAGAAGCATCAGAAACAGGGATAGGGAAAAAACTTAAGTCATACCTAACTCAGATGGAAAGGAATAATAGAGAAGACATGAGGCAGCAAGTCCAAGAAATAAAAGTATATTTTGAAAATGAATTAAACAACCAAATTCAAATGGCAAAGAACAAGGTTTACCAGGAGATAGAGATCTTTTAAAAAATCATACAGTAATTCTAGAAATGCAGGAAACTATAAACCAAATTAAAAACTCAAACAAGAATATTTCAAATAGACTAGATCAAGTAGAAGTCAGAACATCAGATAATGAAGACAAAGTTTGTCAACTTGAAAAGAATATAGTCAACACAGAAAACATGCTTAAATCCCATGAGCAACTATTCAAGAGATATGGGATGTCATAAAAAAACCAAAATTGGGAGTCATCGGGATAGAAGAAGGCATAGAGATTCAAACCAAAGGAATGGACAACATATTAAATGAAATAATTCTAGAAAACATCCCAGAGATGAAAGATGGAATGGATTGCCATATCCTGGAAGCCTACAGGACCTCAAACATTCAAAACCATAATAGACAAACTCCAAGACATATAATTATGAAGATAGCCAACATACAGAACAAGGAGAGAATATTAAAAGCTACGAGAGAAAGTAGGCAGATAACATTCAGGGGTAAACCAATTAGGTTAACAATTGATTTTTTAATCACAGACTTTGAAAGCGAGAAGATCTTTGAACAATGTATTTCAAACACTGAAAAATAATGGATTCCAACCAAGAATACTGTATCCAACAAAATTAAGCTTCAGATTTGACAATGAAATTAAGTCTTTCTTGATAAACAAAAGCTAAAAGAATTCGCAGACAGAACACCAGCACTGCAAAGCATTTTGAGCAAAATACTACAAGAAGAGGAATTGAAAAATAGTGCCCAAAACTAACAGTGGGAGGTATCTCAGTAAAGGGGTAAGAAAATAACCAAAAAGTAAAAACTACCCAAATTAAAATAAATAAATAAATAAACATGACTGGAAGTATAAATCATATTTCAATTGTAACCTTAAATGTTAAAAATCTAAACTCACCAATCAAGAGACATAGGCTAGTAACCTGGATCAAAAAAATAAATCCAACAAAATGCTGCCTTCAGGAGACTCTTTTGATAGGTAAAGACATACACAGGCTGAAAGTGAAAGGTTGGGAAAAATCTTACCACTCACATGGCCCTCGGAAGCAAGCAGGAGTGGCCATACTCATATCATATAAAATCAACTTCAAACCTACGTTAATCAAAAGGGATAAAGTAGGACACTATATATTGTTAAAAGGAACCATCCACCAACAAGACATAACAATTATCAATTGGTATGCACCAAACAATTGAGCTGCAACGCTTATAAAACAAACTCGCCTCAAGTTCAAGAGTCAAATAGACTACAACACAATAATTATGGGTGACTTCAACACACCGCTCTCGCCATTAGACAGATCCTCTATAAAAAACTGAATAAAGAAACTATAGAATTCAACAGCACAATCAATAACCTTGACTTAACCGACATATATAGAATATATCAACCATCATCAAGTGGATACACTTTATTCTCAGCAGCACATGGATCCTACTCCAAGTTAGACCATATATTATGCCATTGGGCAACTCTTAGTAAATATAAAGGCGTGGAGATAATACCATGCACCATATCTGATCATAATGGAATGAAACTGGAAATCAATGAGAATAGAAGGAAGGAAAAATCCTACATCACATGTAAAATGAACAATATTCTACTGAATGATCAATGGGTTACAGAAGACATAAAGGAGGAGATAAAAAAATTCTTAGAATCAAATGACAATACAGACACAACATACTGGAATCTATGGGACACAAAGAAGGCAGTTTTAAGAGGGAAATTCATTTCTTGGAGTTCTTTCCTCAAAAAAAGAATAAAACAACAAATAAATAAACTCACAGTACACATCAAAAACCTAGAAAAGGAAGAGCAAAACAACAGCAAATGTAGTAGAAGACAAGAAATAATTAAAATTGGAGCAGAAATCAACGAAACTGAAACAAACAAAAAAAAAACATTGAAAAAATTGATAAAACTAAAAGTTGATTCTTTGAAAAAATAAATAAGATTTACAGGCCCTTAGCCATGCTAAGGATGAGAAGAAGAGAGGGAACTCAAATTACTAACATACGGAATGAAAAAGGCAATATCACAACAGACAGTACACAAATACAGAAGATAATTAGAAAGTATTTTGAAATCCTATATTCCAATAAAATAGAAGATAGTTGTAATATCGATAAATTTCTTAAGTCATACGATCTGCCCATATTCAGTCAAGAAGACACACACAATTTTAACAGACCAAAAACAAAGAAAGAAATGGAAGAAGCCATCAAAAGACTACCAATCAAAAAAAGCCCTGTACCTGATGGGTATACAGCAGAGTTCAACAAAACCTTCGAAGAAGAATTAATACCAATACTATTCAAGCTATATCAAGAAATGGAATAATAAGGAGCTCTTCCAAATTCATTCTCGGAGTCCAAAATCACCCTGATCCCAAAACCAGACAAAGACACTTCAAAAAAGAAAACTACAGACCAATATCTCTAATGAAGTTGGATGCAAAAATTCTCAATAAAATCCGTGTGAATTGAATACAAAAACATATCAAAATAGTTGTGCACCATGATCAAGTAGGATTCATCCCTGGAATGCAAGGCTGGTTCAATATACGGAAATCAATAAATGCTATTCACCACATCAATAGACTTAAGGACAAGAACCATATGATCATCTCGATAGATGTAGTAAAACATTCAACAAAGTTCAGCATCCCTTTATGTTCGAAACACTAGAAAAACTAGGGATAACAGGAACTTACCTCAACATTGTAAAAGCTATATATGCTAAACCTCAGGCTAGGATCATCCTAAATGGAGAAAACTGAAGGCATTCCCTCTGAAATCTGGAACAAGACAGGGATGCCCTCTATCACCACTTCTATTCAATTTAGTTCTTGAAATACTAGCCAGAGCAATTAGACAGACAAAAGAAATTAAAGGCATAAAAATAGGAAAAGAAGAACTTGAATTATCGCTATTTGTGGATGACATGGTAATATATTTAACAGACCCAAAAGGGTCTACAAAGAAACTGCTAGAGTTAATAAATGAAGGATATAAAACCAACACGCATAAATCAAAGGCATTTCTGTATATCAGCAACAAAACTTCTGAAATGGAAATGAGGAAAACCACTCCATTCAAAATATCCTCAAAGAAAATAAGATACTTGGAAATCAACCTAACAAAAGAGGTGAAAACGACAGAACCCTAAAGAGAGAGATAGAAAAAGATCTTAGAAAATGGAAAAATGTACCCTGTTCATGGATAGGCAGAACTAAATTCATCAAAATGGCGAAATTACCCAAAGTTCTCTACAGGTTTAAAGCAATGCCAATCAAAATCCCAACGGCATTTCTTGTAGAAATGATAAAGCAATCATGAAATTCATATGGAAAAACAAAAGACACAGAATAGCAAAAGGAATTCTAAGCAGGAAGTGTGAATCGGGAGGTATAGCGATACTAGAGTTCAAACTTTACTACAAAGCAAGAGTAACAAAAACAGTGTGGTACTGGTACCAAAACAGGCAGGTGAACCAATGGTATAGAATGGAGGACAGAGAAACCAATCCACAAAATTACAACTTTCTTATATTTGATAAAGTGGCTATAAACATGCAATGGATGAAGGATAGCATCTTCAACAAATGGTGCAGGGAAAATTAGAAATCCATGTGCAACAAAATGAAACTGAATCCCGTTCTCTCACCATGCACAAAAGTTAACTCAAAATAGATCAAGGAGCTAGATATCAAATCAGAGACACTGCGTCTCATAGAAGAAAAAGTTGGCTATGATCTATATACTGTGGGGTCGGGCTCCAAATTCTTTAATAAGACATCAATAGCCCAAGAGTTAATAACAAGAATAAACAAATGGGACTTACTTAAACTAAAAAGTTTTTTCTCAAGAAGAGAAACAATAAGAGAGGTAAATAGAGAGCCTACATCCTGGGAACAAATTTTTACCCCTCACACTTCAGATAGAGCCCTAATATCCAAAATATACAAAGAACTCAAAATATTAAACAATAAGATAACAAATAACCCAATCAACAAATGGGCCAAGGACCTAAACAGACACTTCACAGAGGAAGACATACAATCAATCAACAAGTACATGAAAAAATGCTCACCATCTCTAGCAGTCTGAGAAATGCAAATCAAAACCACCCTAAGATACCATCTGACTCCAGTAAGATCAGCAGCCATTATGAAGTTAAACAACAATAAGTGTTGGCGAGGATTTGGGGAAAAGGATACACTTGTACACTGCTGGTGGGACTGCAAATTGGTGAGGCCAATTTTGAAAGAAGTATGGATATTCCTGGAAAAGCTGGAAATGGATCCACCATTTGACCCAGCTATCACCCTTCTTGGAATGTTCTCTCAGGATCTTAAAATAGCGTACTATAGGGATACTGCCACATCAATGATCATAGCAGCACAATTCACAATAGCTAGACTGTGGAACCAACTTAGATGCCCTTCAATAGATTAATAGATAAAAAAAAATGTTGCATCTATACACAATGGAGTATTACACAGCACAAAAAATGACAAAATCATAGAATTTGCAGGGAAATGGATGGCATTAGAGCATATTATGCTAAGCGAAGCTAACCAATCCTTAAAAAACAAATGCCAAATGTCTTCTCTGTTATAAAGAGAGCAAATAAGAACAGAACAGGGAGGAAGAGCATGAGGAAAAGATTAACATTAAACAAAGACGAATGGGGGGAGAGAAAGGGAGAGAGAAGGGAAAGCTTATGAAAATTGTAGGAAACTCTCAATGTTACACAAAATTGCATATAAGATGTTGTGAGGGGAAGTGAGGGGGAAACAATGGAGAGAATTGAACAATAGCAGATGAGGTAGAGAGGGAAGATGGGAGGGGAGGAGAGGGTGGATAGTAGGGGATAGGAAAGGTAGCAGAATACAACAGTCACTAATATGCCATTATGTAAAAATGTGAATGTGTAACCGATGTGATTCTACAATTCGTATTTGGGGAAAAAATGGGAGTTCATAACCCAATTGAGTCAAATGTATGAAAGATGATATATCTTGAGCTTTGTAATGTTTTGAACAACCAATAAAAATAAATAAATAAATAAAGGTTTAAAATTTAGTGGGAAGAAATCAGCTAAAAATGGGTTCAGATGTATTCATTTTGCTATACAGAAACTTTGTTTTGTGAATATCACAAATTTATTTTACCAGAAAATGCACATAAATTGAGATTAAAGGATAATTCACCTAACTTCATGAAAAATTCATAGCATTTTCTACACTTTTCATATTTCATTTTTTTCGTGAATATTTTGTCATGGACAAGGTCTAGTCTTAGGCTATTCTTCCAGAATACTACCTCATCTGACAAGTTCGTACAATGTGTTGGATTGTTCTTTTCATCTTTTATTTAATAGTTTCTAGCTGATAATGTGTATTTTTTCTTATCTTTATTTGGACATACAAACCTAACTATATCTTTGCATTTTATGTTTTACTGGGGAAGAGACTCATCAAAAGCTCTTTGTTATATGTATCAACAATCAAACATCTAGAGCATACAATTATTCTTAATTTTGCATGAAAATAAATTTGTACCATTTTTCTTATAAAGATGTAGTATTATTAATAATGTCCCTACTGTAATAAGTAACTACTTACAAGAAGAATTAAACAATTGACTTTATATCAATTTTTAACATGAAAAGTACTAAAATAAGTATTTGGCAATTAATACACAATTGATAGAAATTGAAATCACAAGAAAGCCATTTAAAATGTCAGTGCATATGGTCCTTAAATAATAGGTTGTTCAAATAAAATTTCTCTAATTCATAAGAGTTAATATGCCACATTACAGCTTAATGTGATATAAAACTTTAAATTATCAGTATTGATAAATAAGAATGATACCTGTTTACTTAAATATGTTTATTTGATTTTCACTGTAAGATGTTAATTATGGAAGAATTGAGAATTAAGAAAGACTTGGTCTATATTATTTCTAACAGGAAAATCAAAGTACTTTTAAATATATATATATATATATATATATATATATATATATATATATATATATATATATATATATATGTAATGCATATGCATGAATATAGATACATATGTATAATAAATGTATTGTAATATATCTATCAGGTGACTATAATTTTTAAATTTTCTCAAGAAAAAGAATGACTATAAAAAACAGTCTTAAATTTAAATTTCATAGCATACTACTGTTTGTAATGACATGAGAGAAAAATAGATATGGAGGGGAAACCAAAAAGGAAGGGAGAGAAGGGGGAAAATGAGGAAGAAAGTGAGTAAAGAAGAGGGACATGAGTGTATGATGTTAAGATAGAAGTGGAGGGGCTGGGTTTGTGGCTCAGAGGTAACATGCTTATCTAGCATGTGTGAGGCACATGGTTCTATTCTCAGCACCACATACAAATAAACAAAATGAAGGTCAATCAACAACTGAAAAAATAAAAAAAGAAAAAAGAAGAAATATTACGAAAATTCCAAGCTTTGATGAATGTTAAATAAAAAAAATATGTTACATAGCCTTATGTAATTTCTAGACTATCCAAAATAGTCACTAAATGTTAGATTATTAGTGCTATAACTAAAAATCCATTGATCTTTCCTCTACATTCTGTGGCATGCTAGTGCTAAAATAAATTGTATTATTAATTCCCCCCCAAATCCTAATATTTCTACAGTAACTGACCCAGTTGAACATCAATGCAAGTAGACTCTATGAGACATGATGTGTATTTTGACGTTCATTTTTATTCAACACTGGTACATTACTATCTTCAGTTTATGCACATCATAGCATATATGTTTCATCAAAATTTCTCAAATTTATAGGCATTTGTTTCACTTTCAATCACTTCCTGCTTGAGAACACATGTATTCCTCCATGTTTCATAACTGCTCTTTTCATGAGACTTCTTCCCAAAAACATTATTTTCGATTTCCATTATCACATTTGAAGCAAAACGCACAAACCCGTCACAATAAACCATAACACTAATATTACCATTAGATGTATAACTGGTTGGAATGAATGGTTGTATATCGATATAAGATTTCTTACTTAGTTTCAGATATCAATTCAATCCATTATTTAAAGTGGAACCAGTTATATTATTTATTCACAGTACAGTCTATTCACGAATTATCTCTATATTCATAGACACAGGTACACCTCTTTGTACCCCCAATACTAATTTATACGTCCTCAATATATAGCTCCCAGAAATGGTGGAAGAAATACCCATGTCACCTGATCTCCATATACATTTTATCACAGTAATATTCTGGACATAAAAAGCAAAGGTCACACTTATGATTGTACAAAACCTAAATGGAAAGTGAACATGGATTACTAAAAACATCCATGTCCAGGTTGCCTAATGCTCTCAAATGAAAATCCTATTGGTGACTACATATTTGTTTCTTCCAAAGATTATATATTCAAACTCAAACATGTTGAAAATGTCTAATCCTGTCACTCACTTTATACTTTGCCTGATTTTGTAATGTCTCTATTGATATCTGCTTTCCTACATATTTTCCCCAGTTAATCATTGTGACTTCCTCATCACATGTGCTGATATTTACATTCACTCTCTTAGCGATACCCTAGTTCTAAAGAACTTTTGTTCCAAATCCTACACTCATTCTTCTTCCTAAACCTACCGACTATCTTCCTAATCCTACCGACTATCACTTTTTGACTGGATGTTCTCTTCTACATTCAATCATCCAAGGTGAAAGGTCCTATGCCATTGTATATCGATTTATCTGAAACATCTGTGCAGAATGTAATTCAACGCTAAGTATCCCAATCAAGGGACAAATGAAGTTCTGGGCTTCAAATCTTACTTAGATTTCTGTTTTCGTACATATATTTCACCTCTATATTCTTATAAATATCACAGGTTCCCAATACCATTATTCATCCAGCAGAATGGTTCCTAACCCATATCGAACATGTTAATAACACTAATCATACACTGTTCCCTCAATCTAACTTTACTGAGGAGCAGCGACAGTGTTGGTCTTACAATACAGGAATGTATGGGATCTTCCACCTGCTGAGAACATCAAAGGTACATGCAGAAATGATCTCTGGAGAAGATGTAGGCAGCTATGAAGGACCTGAGAGAGCAAAAGACATCTCCATGGCAAAGAACCTGGTAGGATGAAGGAATGTGTCTGAATCAGCCTCACTCTTCTTAATGTAGAGTAGACCAAACCAGGCCTGTGTGGAAAGCTCTTCCCAGGTGCGTATGGTTGATATACCATTCTAACATATGAAAGTGTCACAGGAAGTAGGGGCAGCCTCCATCTCATGGGACCCTTGGAAGCAACTGTTAGGACAAAGTGGTTGCCAAGGCAGTTACCTCATTCAGTTCCTGAAAGAAGTGACCACACCTCACTTCCTTGATGATGAAAGTCTCTGAACTTGGGATCCAGGAAGCCAGGCACCCAGAGCCATTACCAATCCCAGTCCCAGTGGTCTCACTTGTTTGAATTTACCAAAGACAGAGTCAGTCTTTCTTCTTACCTGTTAAGGTCTGTAAACAAGTCAGATTGGCACCTGTTATTTTGCCAGAGAAATGTTAGAGTCTGTAAAAAAAGTCTGAATGGCGCCTGGCAAAATGCCAGAGGGAGTGGTTTGTGAAGTAACAAAAGTGAGCCATTAAGTGTGGAGATTCCTTATTGTTTGACTGCTGTATCTATTTCATGCTAATTAGATAGGCTGTGTAAAATGTATAAATACCGCTCTTATTCAACAATAATTGGCTTCCACTCCTGCTGCATCAGTCTACCCAAGTTGTTCGTCACCCCCCCCCCCGGTTATTTTGCCCAGCCAGCCGGGCTGCGGCACTTACCTACAGATGTGAGGATGGCCAAATGCCAGGAAAGCTCTGAAGATAATTCTTTTCTGATAAAGCAGGTATTGGCTCACCGCTGACTCCTGACTACTTCACAGAGTTAGCAAAGGAAAGCAGATTTGAGACAGGACAAGCAATTTTGGGGAACATAGTATGGCCCACCAGTCAGAGGACACTCTGGATAGTCACAGACCAACTTGGAGGAAAGAGTTGCCTTTGTGGGTGTGGTTGTGGGTTTGTGTATTCCACTGTGTCTGTGGTTATAGACATTAGAAAAGAGAATGCATCAATGGAATTGTTCTGTCTAGTAGAAAGCTTCTCAGCATTCATCCTGCCAAATTTATGAATGGACTACGGCTTTCCTTATGAATGGGCAACACCTGCTATCTTCCTAAGTTCCTGTTTTCTTCCTGAATTCTGGCCACTCTCAAGAATAGGCTCATGGTTTTGTGTAAAAGATATGTACCACCTCCAAACTCTATAACATGGCCTTGTACTGGATAGCTGAAGGGAATGGAGAGGAACTCAGAAAACTCAGATATCAGTGTGACCAGTAAAGTGTCAGTGGAGAAACACTGATTTGGGCCTTTTGTTTACCTATTGTTCCGTTGCCCTGAATGTCTGGAAGGTCTTTGCCTCAGTCCACCCCTTTGTGAAACCTGAAGAAAACAGTTGTCTAATGGAAAATAATGAGCATCACCTGTGGCTCTTTGCTTAATTGCCGTGGAAAGGGATGTGTCTGAATCAGCCTCTTGGCCCTGTGTGAGGCTGTGACTTAGATTCTCACCACCTGATGAATCTAAGGAAAGATCTCATGTGTGCATCCAAAACCAAAATGGAAAAAGAGCAGTCTTGTGGATGAAGTCTCTCGCCTTCCTCTGTAAGGTTCCTGAATTCTATCAAGTGAGAATAGGTATCTTTGGTTCAAAAAGTTTTTCAAAGCCCTGCAGAGGCAAGCCCATAGGTGCTTGGATTTTCTCATAACTCCAATTCACATAAAGAATCTAAACCCCACAGACATAAGGCTCAAATTGGAGAAGCAGAGCAGTATTAATGGCAGGCCTAATTGATCACTCCTTGTTCACAGATAGGTTGTCAAGCCTCCCTGACATTAGACAAATGAGGGTAGGGAGCATATTTTGGATACTGTCTTCAGCTGCAACCCTCATGGAAACTTCCAGCCAGAGGTTATGATGAGTGTCTATGTGGAAGTAGTTGAGAGCCATGTGGGAGTGTTTTGGTTTTAATTGTGGTCATTTGTTTGGCTGATGGAAGAGATGACTGGGTCCACCTTGGCTTGAACTCTGGTGTGAGTCTTCTTAGAGACTGAGTTCTGGAAATGACTGCAGAGATGTATTGCCATGAATTGTGTTGGGATTTTTGGAGGCCACACATGGTAGTGGCCTTTGGAAACTGAGATCTAGGCCCGGGGGGCTTCCCACAGAGCACTGGGAATCTGAGCCAGAATATCACATGATTTTATTCTGAAAGACTTGACAGCCATAGTTGAGAGTAAAAACACACATGGACCTCACATTGTAGACCTCAATGGGCCTGGCTTCATTTGATCTTTTGGCCACTCTTTGGGAAGTCTTGCCTGTGAGAGTTCTCCAGATCTTTCATTGAAATGGGCTTTCTCACCTTTTAATGTTTCCAGAATGAATTAAATCCCACAGTGCCTCCAACCTCATCCTTGAAAAATGGCTAGATAAACATCATAAAAATTTGAAATTCCCATCACCAGGTGACACTGGATACACTTTGGATTTCCTGTTGCTCATCATGAGTGTACCAGACAGTGCCTTGATTGACTGGGTTTCATGAAAATGGTGTAGAACAATGATGCAAATAAGTTAAAGTCTGCTGAGTAGTGGGCCTAGAGCAGTGTTTTGCAGGTCTGTGATAAAACTTCTGTGGTGGGGTCATGTGGATCTGCCAAAAGGCTTGTAACTGACATGGTGCAGCCAGCAGACCCTTGTATGTAAAGGCATCTTGTTGAATGGAGAGGTTTCAGGGCAATGTTCAGAATCAGGTTGCTATGGTCAAGGGGGCAAGCTATGTGGGATAGAAGCCTGGTTGGTGCATTCTCCTGCAGACCCTGACACACAACACGTGACAGATCTCCCTCCAGCACTGTGACCCAGTTGAATTCCTTGTATTTCCTGAAGCCAATACCAAACTCCCAGTGCAGCAGCAAGGACACCATGAAAAGTGGAGGATGACCAAATGGCTTCACAGTCCACACGGGGCCACACTTAGCCTTCAGTGGCAAGAGTTTACTTACAAAGAGAGAATTTAGCCTTGCTGCCTCACGTTCTTTGGAAAATAAGAAACCATGTTCTGCAGGTCACATAGATGGAGACCCAGCTTTGGTGGTCTCACTAGAAAGGAAGCCATAGGTCCTGACTACAACATATACTTCAAGTGGCCAACCTCAGAGGCAGGTTCTCCAGAAGTCTTTAGGCTGGCAGATCTCCATATTTGTGCAGTATTTACCCTGTCCCTTACTTTTGGAAACTCCTCTACCACCTCCAATATTGTGAACTCGTAACCATGTTCCATTCCTGATATGTATTCACAGATTTTCTAAATCTTCTTCTTTTATTTTGTCTTACTTGGGGCAAAGATAGTGTCAAGGTATTGTTGTAAATGAGAGTAGGAAGATTTTGTGTAGCACATATTTGCATACACATTTGATTCATTTTCCTATTTTACATTCAAAATACTGAATCCCTGACACTAACCCATACCCTACTAGACTCTGACTACTAACCCTAATATGGTGGAGAGAAATAATGCAAACAGAAGTGAAATACAAACAGTTCAGAGGAGGCATGGTGTATAGTTGGATTTGCCTTTTGCATGATAAAGTGTAGGTGTTATAAATCTAGTCAATTTTTAATTAAAATAGTTCGCCATGGGTTTTTGTAGTTAACAAATACGTGAATTCCTGTCTCCCTTTCTCTGTAGCCTATTCAGCACATGTATTTTTATATGCCCTTTCTCTGTAGCCTATTCAGCACATGTATTTTTATATGCACATATAGAATCCTACCTGGTATCACACGTACATTTTTGTGACTTGGCTGACTTGGAGATACAAATTGTGAGAAAAGATCACTCCTCCTAAAAGCAGTTGGAACTGAAAATTCAACCTATGTGTGAGCTTCCTAGGAGAACAACATTGTACATAAATCCATGCTCAGTAAAATAAATTATTTTGCATCTGTGGATGTTATATATTTCATGATGAATATTGATTGGCTTATATATTGGTACTTTTTAATATCTCTGTGTGGGTTTTGGGTGTGTGTTTATATATATATATATATATATATATATATATATATATATATATACACACACTCTCAAGATTTTTCAAAATATGAAATATATGTGTCTTATATACACTACCGAAATTCATTCATGTTCATGTATGTGGATTTATAATAAAAATTTCACAAGATTATTCTCAGAAGTATTCATTTACCTGAACTACATATTTGTTTTCTAGTACTTAAAACTAACTTCAGTGAATGTGCATACAAATACTAATATTTCTACAGTAATTGACCCAGTTTAACATCAATGCAATTAGATTCCTATGGGACATGGTGTGTATTTTGATGTTCATTTTTATTCAACATTGGTTCGTTAATATTTCTTCAGTTCATGCACATCATAGGATATATATTTCATCCACAAATTCACAAATTTATAGGCATTTGTTTCTCTTTCAATCACTTACTGCTTCAGAACACATGTATTCCTCCAGGTTTCTTGACTGGTCTTTTAATGAGACTTCTTTCCAAACACATTATTTTCGATTTCTATAATCACTTTTGAAGCAAATCTCACACAATCTTTATAATAAAACATAACGCAATTATACAATTAGATGTGTAACTGGTTGGAATGAATGATTGTATATCAATATAAGTTTTTGTGTATATTTTCAAATATCAATTCAATCCATTATTTAAAGTGGAAACAGTTATATTATTTATTCACAGTATTGTCAATTCATGCATTAATTCTATATTCATAGACACAGAGTACAAATCTTTGTACCGCCAATAATAATTTATACATCTTCAAAATATTGCTCTCAGAAATGGTATAAGAAATACTTATGTCACCCAATCTACATATACATTTTATCACAGTAATATTCTGGACCCAAAATGCAAAGGTCAAACATATGATTGTACCAAAGCCTAAATTGAAAGTGAGCATGGATTACTAAAAACATCCATGTACATGTTGCCTAATGTTCTCAAATGTCAATCCTATTTGTGACAACATATTTTTTTCTTCCTTAGATTATATATTCAAACTCAACCCTGTTGAAAATATCTAATCCTATCTCTCACTTTATACTTTTCCTGATTTCTTAATGTCTCTATTGATATCTGCTTACCGACATATTTTCCCCAGTTCATCATTGTGACTGACTCTTCACATGTGCTCACATTTAAATTCACTCTCTATCCGAAACCCTATTGCTGGAGAACTTTTGTCCAAAACCTATACTCACTCTTCTTTCTGAAACTGAATATCTTTCTAATAATTTCAACTATCCCTTTTTGACTAGAAGTTCTCTTCAACATTCCATCATCCAACGTACAAGGTCCTATGCCATTGTACTGAATTTATCTGAGACATCTCTGCAGAAAATAATTCAAATCTAAGTATCCCAATCAAGGGCCCAATGCCCTTCTGGGCTTCAAATCTTACCTACATTTCTGTTTTCATACTAATATTTCACCTATATTTTCTTGTAAATATTGCAGCTTCCCAATCATTCCTGCAGAATGATTCCTAATTCATATCGAACATGTTATTAATCCTAACCATACACTGTTCCCTCAATCTAACTTTACAGAAGATTAGAGACAGAGTTGGTCTTTCAATATAGGAATGTAGCAGATCTTCCACATGCTAAGATCCTCAAAGGTCCATACAGAAATGATCCCTGGAGAAGATGTATGCAGCTATGAAGGACCTGAGAGAGAAAAAGTCATCTCCATGTAATGGCTCACCGCTGGCTCCTAATAACCTCACAGAGTTGGCCAAGGAGACCAGATCTGAGACAGGACAGGCCATTTCTGGGAACATAGTATGGCCCACCAGTAAGAGGACACTCCGGATAGTCACAGACCTACTTGGGGGAAGGAGGTGCCTTTGTGGGTTGGGTGTGAGTTTGTGGTCTTGTCTCATTTTCTGAGAATAGGTAGGAAAGGCAGTATGTTCATTTTGGAGTGGATGGTTTCTAGAAAGTCGTTTGACAAGGAGTGTGTTTCTATGTCTGGGTATCCCACTGTGTTCGTGGATGAAGACATTAGAAAGAGCATGCATCAATGGATGTGTTCTGTCTAGTAGAAAGCTTCCCAGCATTCATCCTTCCCAATTTATAGATGGACTTGGCTTGCCTTCTGGATGGGCAACACCTACTGTCTTCCTAAGTTCCTGTTTTCTGCCTGAATTCTGGCCACAAACCATAATAGGCTCATGGTTATGTGTCCAAGATATGTACCACCTCCAAGCTCTGGGACATGGCCATGTACAGGATAGCTGAAGGGAATTGGAGCATCTCAGAAAACTCAGATATCAATGTGACCAGTAAAGTCTCTGTGGAGAAACCCTGCTTTGGGCCTTTTGCATACCTATTCTTCTGTTGCACTGAATAACAGGAAGGTCTTTGATTAGGCCACGCCTTTGTGAAGCCTGAAGAAAACAGTTTTCAAATGGAAATGAATGGGCATCACCTGGGGCTCTTTGCTTAATTGTTTGGAAAGGGATGTGTCTGAATTGGCCACTTGGCCCTGTGTGAGGCTGTGGCTTAGATACTCAGCACCTAATGGACCTAAAGAAAGATCCCATGTGTGCACCCAAATCCAAAATGTCCAAAAAGCATTTATTGTGGACTACGTCTCTCGCCTTCCTCTGTAAGGTTCCTGATCTCCATCAAGTGAGAATAGGGATCCTTTGCATCAAATGAGTACTTCAAAGCCTTGCAGAGTCTAGCCCACTGGTGCTTGTGATTACTCATGACTCCAGTTCACATAAAGAATCTAAATTCCACAGTCAGTAAGCCTCAAATTGGAATTGTGGAGCAGTATTAAAGGCAGGGCTCTATGATCATTCCGTGTTCAAAGGAAGGGTGTCCAGGCAACCCTGACTTGTGACAAATGAGGTGCGAGGGTGCTTATTTTGAACACTGTGTTGGTCTGTGCCCCTCATGAAAACCTCAAGCCAGAGGTTATTATTAGTGTCTATATGGAAGAAGATGAGTGCCATGTGGGAGTCTTTTGTTTTTAATTGTGGTCATTTGTGTGGCGGTTGGAAGAGATGTCTGGTTCCACCTGGGCTTGAACTCTGGTGTGATTCCCCTTAGAGACTGAGTTGTGGAACTGTCCTCAGAGAAGTATTGCCATGAATTGTGTTGAGATTTTAGGAGGCCACACACGAGATTCGCCCTTGGAAACTGAGATCTAGGCCCAGGGTGGCTTTCCACAGAGCATAAGTAATCTCAGCCAGGATATCACACGATTTTATTGTCAAAGACTTGGCAGCCATAGTTGAGAGTCATAACACACATGGAGCTCACATTGTAGACCTCAATGAGCCTGGCTTCATGTGACCTTTTGGCCACACTTTGGGAAGCTTTGCCTGTGATCGTTCTCCATTTCTTTCGTTCAAATGAGTTTCCTCGCCATTTAATGGTTCCTGAATGATTGGAAACCCACAGTGCCTCCAACTTCATCCTTAAAAAATAGCTAGATAAATACCACCAAATTTTTGAAATTCCCTTGACCAAGTGGCACTGGAGAAACTTTGGATTCCTGTTGCTGATTATGAGTATACCAGACAGTGGCTTGATTGACTTGGTTTCACGAAAATGCTGTAGAACAGAGATGCCAGTAATTTGGAGCCTGCTGAGTAGTTGGCCTAGAGCAGTGGTGGGGAGGTGTCTGAAATAACATCTGTGGTGAGGCCATGTTTATCTGCCATTGGCTTCCAAATGGCTTGTGACTGACATTTTGCATCCAGCAGACCCTTGTATGTAAAAGCATCTTGTTATATGGAGAGGTTTCAGGACAATATTCAGAATCAGGTTGCTATGGTCAATGGGGCAAGCTCTGTGGGAAAGAAGCTTGCTTGGTGCATTCTCCTGCAGATCCTGACCCACCACATGTGACAGAATTCCCTCCAGCACTTTGTCCCAGTGGAACTCCTTGTATTTCAAGAAACAGATACCAAACTCCCAGTGCAGCAGCAAGAAACACCACAAAAAGTGGAGGATGAAAAAATGGCTTTACAGTAAAGACGAGGAGACACTTAGCGCGCAGTGGCTACAGTTTACCTACAAAGATAAAATTCAGCACTGCTGCCTCATGTTCATTGGGAAATAAGAAACAATGTCCTCCAGGTCACATAGATGCAGACCCAGTTATGATGGTCTAACTAGAACGGAAGCTAAACCTCCTGACAGCAACATATATTTCAAGTGCCCAAACTCAGAGGCAGTTTCTCAAAAGTCTTTAGGCCAGCAGAGCTCCATGTTTGTGGAGTGTTTACCCTGTCCCTTACTTTTGGAAACTCCTATACCACCTCCAAGTATATGAACTCCTGAGCATATTCCATTCCAGATATGTATTCACAGATTTTTGTAAATCATGTCCTCTAATTGTGTCTTACTTTAAGCGAAGATGATGTCAAGGCATTGTTCTGGATGAGAGTGGGAACATTTTTTTGTATCACATATTTGCATAAATATTGAATTTATTTTCCTATTTTCAATTTGAAATACTGAATCCCTGACACTAACCCAAAACCTACTAGACTCTGACTACTAATCCTAATATGATGGAGTAAAATAACCCACACAGAATAGAAATACAACCAGTTCAGAGGAGGCATGGTGTATAGTTGTACTTTCCTTTTGCATGATAAAGGGTTGGTGTTATAAATCTTGTCAATTTGTAGTTAAAATAGTTCTCTATGTGTTTTTAAAGTTAACAAATATGTGAATTCCTGTCTCCCTTTCTCTGTAGTTGATTCAGCACATGCATTTTTATATGCACATATAGAATACTACATGGTATCACACGTACATATTTGTGAGGTAACTGACTTTGCAAATACAAATTGTTAGAAGAAAACACTTCTTCTAAATGCTGTTGGAACTGAAAATTCAACCTATGGGTGAGCTTCCTAGTTGAACAACATAAATCCATATTTAGTAAAATCAATATTTTTGGATCTGTGGATGATATATATTTCATGGTGAATTTCGATTGCCATACATAATGCTACTTTGTAATGTCTGTATTTAGGTGTGTGTGTGTGTGTGTGTGTGTGTGTGTGTGTGTGTATTCACTCTGCTGATTATTCAAAATATAAAATATATGTGTCTTATTATACACTAACTAAATTCATTCATATTCATGTATTTGGATTTATAATCAACGTTTGAGAAGATTATTCTCAGGAATATTTTTCCACCTGAAATACATGTTTGTTTCCTAGTACTGAAAACTAACTTCAGGGGATCATATTATGGCAGCGATGGGAGTTCATTACCCACCTGTACCGCGTCACTTTGCAGGAGAAGGACGAGTTAGAACGGCTAAAATCTATCTTATTAGAAATTTCCAGGAAAATTGGTGTGCTCCAAAACCTACAGGAAGGATTTCCATTGCACAAGGACCAGCTACGGGGACTCAAACACCAGCAATTTGTCCTCACGGAGGGTCACGCTGCTTATTTAGCAAATCGCCCCACGGCTAGTGTCTGCAATGCGCGCTGGGAAACGACGAGAGAGCAACACAAAGATACAGTCTGTGGATTATGCGGGCTCCTGCCATCTGGGCAATCACTGTGCTCAGTGCTGAATTCTGGGTTTGAAATGGGGGAAGGAAGCGGTCCAATTCGGTTTTCCACACCGGTGAGACCACAGAGGAAGATAGCGGTCACCATCTTGGAGAGCTGATGTCACCATCCCTCTTTTCGACTGATCACAGCTCATTCAGATACAGAATAGGTAATTTCAGGCTGCCATTCGCCTTCATCTTGCAGACAAATTACTCAGGGTCAGTGCTAAAGAACCCATGAAAATTGCTTCTTGGATCCTTCTCCTATCAGAACATACACCGAGCCCGGAGCGGCTGAATTCCGGGTCCCGGAACTGCTCTGGCCCAGGGCTAAAGAACCTGCGGAAACTGTTTCTTGGTCTGGGTCCTGCTGAATACTGTAGAGGTAAATGCCAACTGAGCCTTCATAGACAGTGGCAACAGGATTGAGACGGGGCTTGTGAGGGCCGGTCAGGACTCACCCGTTGCTTTGGTCACCCGACAAAGGGAATGAAATGCTGCCATTTACATGGGATACCAACATGGCAGACATCTGATGTGATCACAAAGCAGTGGAGGAGATAACTTCATCGATACCAGCGGCGAGAGAAATAGTTGGTCTCCTGGTAAAGAAAGTGAGTCACAAACATCTGAGTCTCTCTCATTTTGTCATCAAGCCAGAGGTGCAGAGCAGAGCTGCCACCTGTGCCTGGAACAGGCCCAGCGACCCACCGGCGTGGTAGTCACGTCACCCCAATTGGAGTAGGGGCAGAGCAGAGCCGACACCCATGCCTGCAAGGTAGGCAGACGTACGACCGACCGGCAGAACAGGCCTAGCGGCCGGTCAGCATGGTAGACAGATCACCCCAATTGGAGGAGCAGCACAGCCGCCAACCGCACCTGCAATGGAGACTTTTCCACAATACAAGAGCAATATAAATATACAGGGGGAAAATTACAAAAACACAACAGTTTCACCGAGCAGAAAGAAACACAAGCTGTATGAAAAGACAAGGAAAGAAAGGACCACAAGCAATGCAGGTCAACTAAACTTTAGAAGAGGTAATAGATGCAGCATATGGAATGTCAGATAAAGAATTCAGGATATACATGCTTCAGGTGATCTGGAATCTCAAGGAAGACATTAGACAGCAAAAATCAGTCAATGAAAGATCACTTCGACAATGAATTACATAAAAAAATCCAAGTAGCAAAGATCAACTATACAGGGAGATAGAGGTTATAAAAAACAAACGAACTGAAATCTTAGAAACGCAGGAAGTAATGAACCATCTTAAAAACTCAATTGAGAATACTACCATCAGAGCAGAATACTTAGAAGATAGAACATCAGACAATGAAGACAAAGTATTTCAACTCAAAAAGAACATATACAGCTCAGCAAGACTGTTAAGAAACCATGAGCAAAACTGCAAGAAATATGGGACAACATAAAGAGAATAAACATAAGAGTCATTGGGATACAGGAAAGTATAGAGGTCCAAACCAAAGGAGTGAGCAATCTATTCAATGAAATAATAGGAGAAAAATTCCTAGACTTGAAGAATGAGACAAAATCCCAAATCCTAAAAGTCTACAGGATGCCGAACGTGCAAAATCATAAGAGATCCACACCTAGACACATTGTAATGAAGATACCCTACATACAGAATAAGGAGAGAATTTTAAAAGCTACAAGAGAAAGGAAGCAGATTATAGTTAGTGGTAAACCAACCAGGATAACAGCTGATCTTTCAACACAGACTCTGAAAGCTAGAAGATCCTTTAATAACATATTTCAAACACTGAAAGAAAATGGGTTCCAGCCAATTATCATGTATCCAGCGAAATTAAGCTTCAGATGGAAGATGAAATTAAAACCTTCCACGATAAACAAAAGTGAAAAGAATTTGCAGCTAGAAAACCATCTCTTCAAAACATCCTCGGCAAAACATTACAGGAAGTGGAAATGGAAAATACCAATGAAAACCAACAGTGGGAGGTAGGACATTAAAGGGGGGAAAATAATCAAAGAGGAAAACAAACTATGTTTAGTAACATAAATAAACAAATATGGCTGGAAGAACAACCCATATCTCAATAATAACCAAAAATCTTAATGGCTTAAACTCACCAATTAAGAGACACAGGCTAGTAGAATGGATCACAAAACAAGAACCAACAAAATGCTGCCTACAGGAGACGCATTTTATAGGAAAAGACATACATAGACTGAGGGTGATACTTGGAAAAATCGTATCACTCTTATGAACTTCGGAAACAAGCAGGAGTGTCCATACTCATATCAAATAAAATAGATTTCAAGCCAAAGTTAATCAAAAGGGATAAAGAAGGACACTACATACTACTCAAGGGAACCATACGCCAACAAGACATAACAATCATAAATATATATGCCACAAACAATGGTGCAGCTTTGTTCATCAAACAAACTCTTCTCAATTTCAAGAGTCTAATAGACCACAATACAGTAATCATGGGAGACATGAACACACCTCTCTCACCACTGGACAAATCTTCCAAACAAAAGTTGAATAAGGAAACTATAGAACTCAATAACACAATTAATAACCTAGACTTAATTGACATATATACAATATACAACCCATCATCAAGAAGTTACACTTTTTTCTCAGCAGAACATGGATCCTTCTCAAAAATACATCATATATTATGTCACAGGGCAATTCTTAGACAATAAAAAGGAGTAGAGATAATACCATGCATTTTATCTGATCATAATGGAATGAAATTAAAAATCAACGATAAAAAAAGGAAGGAAAAATCATTCATCACTTGGAGAATGAACAATAGGTTTCTGAATGATCAATGGGTTATAGAAGACATCAAGGAAGAAATTAAAAAATTCTTAGAGATAAATGAAAACACAGACACAATATATCGGAATCTATGGGACACATTGAAAGCAGTTCCAAGAGGAAAATTCATTGCTTGAGTTCATTCCTTAGAAAAAGAAAAAAACAACAAATAAATGATCTCATACTTCATCTCAAAATCTTAGACAAACAAGAGCAAACAACAGCAAAAGAAGTAGAAGGCAACAAATAATTAAAATCAGAGAAGAAATTAATGAAATCGAAACAAAAGAAACAATTAAAAAAATTGACAAAACAATACATTGGTTTTTTGAAAAAAATAAATATAATCGACAGACCCTTAGCCATGCTAACAAAGAGAAGAAGAAAGAGAACTCAAATTACTAGCATATGAAATGAAAAAGGAAATATAACAAGAGACACTTCAGAAATACAGAAGAAAATCAGAAATTATTTTGAATTAATATACTCCAATAAAATAGAATATAGTGAAGGCATTGATAAATTTCTTAAGTCATATGATGTGCCCAGATTGAGTCAGGAGGATATAGACAACTTAAACATTCCAATATCAATTGAGGAAATAGAAGAAACCATCAAAATACTACCAACTAAGAAAAGCCCAGGACCGTATGGGTATAGAGCAGAATTATACAAAACCTTTAAAGAAGAACAAAAACCAATACTTTTCAAGGTATTTCAGGAAAAATGCAAAAATCCTCAAAAAAATTCTGGCGAATCAGACACAAAAACATATATATAAAAAAAATGTGCACCATAATCAAGTAGGATTCATTCCTGGGATGCAAGGCTGGTACAATATATGGAAATCAATAAATGTTATTCATCACATCAATAGACTTAAAAATAAGAACCATATGATCATCTCGAGAGATGCAGAAAAAGCATTTGACAAGGTACAGCATCACTTTACGTTCAAAACTCTAGAAAAACTAGGGATAACAGAATCATACCTCAATATTGTAAAAGCAATCTTTGCTAAGCCTCAGGCTAGCATCATTCTGAATGGAGAACAATTGAAGGCATTCCCCCTAAAATCTGGAGCAAGACAATGATGCCCTCTCTCACCCCTTCTGTTCAACATAGTTATCGAAACACTGGCCAGAGCAATTAGAAAGACTAAAGAAATTAAAGGCATTAAAATAGGAAAAGAAGAACTCCAATTATCGCTATTTGCAAAAGACATGATTCTATACCTAGCAGACCCAAAAGGGTCTACAAAGAAACTATTAGAGGTAATAAATGAATTCAGCAAAGTGGCAGGATATTAAATCACCACGCATAAATCAAAGGCATTTTTGTATATCAGCGACAAATCCTCTGAAATGGAAATGAGGACAATCAGTCCATTCACAATATCATCAAAAAAATAAATAAAATACTTGGGAATCAACCTAACAAAAGAGGTGAAAGACATATACAATGAAAACTACAGAACCCTAAAGAGAGAAATAGAAGAAAATCTTAGAAAATGGAAAAATATACCCTGTTCATGGATAAGCATAACTAACATCATCAAAATGACGATATTACCAAAAGTTCTCTATAGGTTTAATGCAATGCCAATCAAAATCTCAAGGTCATTTCTTGTAGAAATAGATAAAACAATTATGAAATTCATATGGAAAAATTAAAGACCCAGAATAGCAAAAACAGCTCTAAGCAGGAAGTGTGAATCAGGCAGTATACCGATACCAGACCTCAAACTATACTACAGATCAATAGTAACAAAAATAGCATGGTACTGGTGACAAAACAGGCGGGTGGACCAGTGATACAGAATAGAGGACACAGAAACCAATCCACAAAACTACAGCTATCTTATATTTGATAAAGGGACTAAAAGCATGCAATGGAGGAAGGATAGCATCTTCAACAAATAGTGCTGGGAAAACTGGAATTCCATATGTAACAAAATGAAACTGAATCCCCTCCTCTCACCATGCACAAGAGTTAACTCAAAATAGATCTAGGAGGTTGATATCAAATCAGAGACACTGCATCTGGTGGAAGAAAACTTTTGCCACCATCTACATACTGTGGTGTCGGGCTCCAAATTTCTCAATAGGACACCCATAGCACCAGAGTTAATCCCTAGAATCAACAAATGGGACTTACTCAAACTAAATACATTTTTCTCAGCAAAAGAAACAATAAGAGAGGTAAATAGGGAGCCTACATCCTTGGAACAAATCTTTACTCCTCACACTTCAGATAGAGCCCTAATATCCAGAGTATACAAAGAACTCAAAAAAATTAAACAATAAGAAAATGAATAACCCAATCAACAAATGGGCCAATGACCTGAACAGACACTTCTCAGAGGAGGACATACAATCAATCAATAAGTACATGAAAAAATGCTCACCATCTCTAGCAGTCAGAGAAAAGCAAAACAAACCCACCCTAAGATACCATCTCACTGCAGTAAGATCGGCAGCCATTATGAAGTCAAACGCCATCATGTGCTGTCGAGGATGTGGGGAAAAGGGCACACCTGTACATTGCTGGTGGGACTGCAAATTGGTGCAGCCAATTTGGAAAGCAGTATGGAGATTTCTTGGAAAGCTGGGAATGGAACCACCATTTGACCTATTCCCCTTCTCGGTCTATTCCCTAAAGAACTAAAAAGAGCATGCTACAGAGATACTGATAAATCGATGTTCATAGCAGCACAATTCACAATTGCAAGACTGTGGAACCAACCTAGATTCCCTTCAGTAGATGAATGGATTAAAAATGTGGCATTTATATAGAATGGCTTGTGACTCACAAGGTGCAGCCAGCAGACCCTTATATGTAAAGGCAAATTGTTATATGGTTTGGTTTCAGGTAAATGTTCAGAATCAGGTTGCTATGGACACGGGGGCAAACAATGAGAGATAGAATATTGGATGGTGCATTCTCCTGCAGAACCTGACCATACACACGTGACAGAACTCCCTCCAGCACTGTGTCCCAGTTGAACTCCTTGTATTTCGTGATGCAAATACCAAACTCCCAGTGCAGCAGCAAGAAACACCACGAAAAGTGGAGGATGACCAAATGGCTTCACAGTTCACACGGGGAGACACTTAGGTTCCAGTGTCCACAGTTTACTTAGGAAGAGAGAATTCAGCACTACGGTCTCATGTTCATTGGAAAATAAGAAACCATGTCCTCCAGGTCACATAGATGCAGACCCATCTTTGATGGTCTCACTACAAAGGAAGCTAAAGCTCCATACAACAAAATATATTTCAAGTGCCCAACCTCAGAGGGACTTTCTCAAGAAGTCTTTAGGCCAGCAGAGCTCCATGTGTGTGGACTGTTTAAACTTTCCCTTACTTTTGGAAACTCCTTTACCACCTCCAATTTTTTGAACTACTGAGTATATTTTATTCCACATATGAATTCACAGATTTTCTAACTCTTCTCCTCTAATTGTGTTTTACTAGGGTCGAAGGTAATGACAAGGCTTTGTTCTTGATGAGAGTTGGAAGATTTTTGTGTAGCATATGTTTGCGTACACATTGGATTCATTTTCCTATTTTCCATCCAAAATACTGAATCTCTGACACTATCCCATACCCTACTAGACTTTGACGATTAATCCTAATATGGTGAAGAAAAATAACCCAAAGAGAATAGAAATACAAGCAGTTCAGAGGAGGCATGGTGTATACTAGGTCTTGTCTTTTGCATGATAAAGGGTAGGTATTATAAAAATTGTCAATTTTTAATTGAAATAGTTCTACATGTGTTTTTAAAGGTAACGAATATGTGACTTCCTGTTTCCTTTTCTCTGTAGCCTATTCAGCACATGTGTTTTTATACGCACATATAGAATCCTACCTGGTATCACACATAATTTCTTTTGAGGCTACTGACTTGGAAGATAAAAATTGTGAGTAGAGATCATTCCTCCTAAACGCTGTTGAAACTGAAAATTCAACCTATGTCAGCTTCCTAGTAGAACAACATTATACATGAATCCATGTTAAGCAAAATGAATATTTTTCGATATGTGGATTATATATATTTCATGATGAAATGCGATTGGCATATATATTGCTACTTTTAATGTCTGTGCATGTGTCTGTGTGTGTGTGTGTGTGTGTGACTCTCCAAGTTTTCTAAAATATGAAATATATGTGTATTATATAAACTCCCTAAATTCATTCATGTTCATGTATGTGGATTTATAATCAACTTTTCAGAAGATTATTCTCAGAAATATTCATCCACCTTGAATACATATTTGTTTCCCATTACTGAAATCTGACTTCAGTTAATGGTTCATACAAATCCTAACATTTCTACATTAACTGACCCAGTTTAACATCAATGCAAGTAGATTCCTATGGGACATGATGTCTATTTTGAACTTCATTTCTATTCAACACTGCTACATTACTATTTCTTCACGTTTAGCCCATCATAGCATATATATTTCATCCACAAGTTCACAAATTTAGAGGCATTTGGTTCACTTTAAATCCCTTCCTGCTTTAGAACACATGTATTCCTCCAGGTTTCTTGACTGGATTTTTTGAGACTTCTTTTCAAACACATTATTTTCGATTTCCATAATCCTTTTGAAGAAAATCAAACACACCCTTCATGATAAACCATAACCTAATATTACCATTAGATGTATAACTGGTTGGAATGAATGATTTTATATCAATATTAGATTTCCTGTATATTTTCAGATATCAATTAAATGAATTATTTAAAGTGGAACCAGTTATATTATTTATTCACAGTATGGTCTATTCATGCATTATCTCTATATTCACAGACACAGCGTACACCTCTTTGTACCCCTAATACTAATTTATACGTCTTCTCAATATTGCTCCCGGAAATGGTGGAAGAAATACTCATGTCACCTGATCTACATATACATTTTATCACAGTAATATTCTTGACAAAACTGCAAAGGTCACACTTATGATTTTACAAAGCCTAAATGGAAAGTGAACATGGATTACTAAAAACATCCATGTCCAGGTTGCCTAATGCTCTCAAATGTCATTCTTTGGTGACTACATATTTGTTTCTTCCTAAGATTATATATTCAAACTCAATCCTGTTGAAAATGTCTAATCCTAACAATCACTTTGTACTTTGCCTAATTTCCTATTGTCTTCCTTGATATTTGCTTTCCTACATTTTTTCCCTAGTTCATCATTGTGAATGACTCTTCACATGTGCTGACATTGGCATTCACTCTCTAATCGAAACCCTGTTGCTAAAGAATTTTTTTTTTCCAAATTCTATACTCACACTTCTTCCGAAAACTACCGACTGTCTTTCTAATCTTACTGACTATCCCTTTTGGAGTTGATGTTCCCTTCTAAATTCAATCATCCAAGGTACAAAGTCTTATGCCATTGTATATTGATTTATCCAAGAAATCTCTGCTGAAGGTAATTCAATGCTAAGTATCCCAATCAAGGGCCCAATTCCCTTCTGGGCTTCAAATCTTACCTAGATTTCTGTTTTCATACATATATTTCACCTCTATGTTCTTATAAATATAGCAGATTCCCAATATCATTATTCATCCCTCAGAATAATTCCTAACCCAAATTGATCAAGTTATTAATGCTAACCATACACAGTTCCCTCAATCTAACTTTACAGAAGAGCGGGACAGAGTTGGTCTTACAATACAGGAATATAGGGGATCTTCCACCTGCTGAGAACCTCAAATGTCCATGCAGATATGACCCCTGGAGAAGATGTAGGCAGATATGAAGGACCAAACATGGCCTGTGTGGAGAGCTGTTCCCGGGTGCCTATGGTTGATATACCATTCCAACTTGTGAAAGTGTCACATGAAGTAGGGTAGCCACCAGCACTTGTCCCCGTTGAACTCCTTGTATTTAGTTAAGCAAATACCAAACTCCCAGTGCAGCAGCAAGAAACACCACGAAAATGGAGAATGAACAAATGGCTTCACAGTCCACATGGGGAGACACTTAGCCCCCAGTGGCCACAGTTTACCTACAAAGAGGGAATTCAGTACTGCTGCCATATGTTCATTATAAAATAAGATACCATGTCCTCCAGGTCACATAGATGCACACCCAGCTTTGATGGTCTCACTACAAAAGAAGCTATAGCTCCAGACAACAATATAAATTTAAGTGCCCAACCTCTTAGCCAGTTTCTCAAGAAGTCTTTAGGCCAGCAGAGCTCCATGTTTGTGTTGTGTTTACAATGTCCCTTACTTTGAGAAACTCCTCCACCATATCCAAGGTTGTGAACTCCTGAGAATTTCCCATTCCAGATTGGATTTATTTTGCAATTTTCCATTCTACAGTAACTGACCTAGGTTTACATCAATGCAAGTAGATTCCTTATGGAACATGATGTGTATTTTGAAGTTCATTTTTATTCAACACTGTTACATTACTATTTCTTCAGTTTATGCACATAATAGGATACATATTTATTCCACAAGTTAGGAAGTTTATAGGCATTTGGTTCACTTTCAATCATTTTCTGCTTCAGAACACATGTATTCCTCCATGTTTCTTGACTGGTCTTCTCATGAGACTTCTTTCCAAACACATTATTTTCTATTTCCGTAATCACTTTTGAAACAAAACTCACACACCCTTCATTATAAACCATAACTCTAAGATTACCATTAGATGTATAACTCTTTGGAATGAATGATTGTATATCAATATAAGATTTTCTATATATTTTCAGATATCAATTCAATCCATTATTTAATTGGAACCAGTTATATTTTTTCCCAGTATGATCTATGTATGCATAATCTCTATATTCATAGACACAGCATACGCCTCTTTGTACCCCCAATACTAATTTATTCGTCTTCACAATATTGCTCCCGGAAATGGTGGAAGAAATACGCATGCCACCTGATCTACATATACATTTTATTACAGTAATATTCTGGACACCAAATGCAAAGGTCACACTTATTATTGTACCAAAGCCTAAATGGAAAGTGAGCATGGATTACTAAAAACATCCATGTCCACATTGCCTAATTCTCTCAAATGTCAATCCTATTCGTGACTACATATGTGTTTCTTCCTAAGATTATATATTCAACCTGAACCCTTTGAAAAAGTCTAATCCTATCACTTTATAGTTTGCCTGATTTTGTAATGTCTCTTTTGATATCTGCTTTCCTACATATTTCCCAAGTTCATCATTGTGATTGACTCTTCACATGTGCTGACAAATATTCACTCTCTAACCAAAACCCTATTGCTAAAGAACTTTTGTTTCAAATACTATACTCACTCTTCTTCCTATACCTACCGACTATCTTCCTAATCCTACCGACTGTCCCTGTTTGACTCGATGTTCTCTTGTACATTCAATCATCCAAGGTAGAAGATCCTATGCCATTGATTATAGATTCATCTTAGACATCTGTGCATAACATAATTCAATGCTAATTATCCCAGTCAAGGTCCCAATGCCATTCTGGGCTTCGAATCTAAACTAGATTTCTGTTTTCATAATTATATTTCACCTCTATATTCTTTTAAATATTTTAGGTTTCAAATACCATCATTCATCCAGCAGAATGATTTCTAACCCAAATCAAACATGTTGTTAACCTTAACCATTCACTGTTCCATCAATCTAACTTTACAGAAGAGCAGGGATAGAGTTGTATGAGATCTTTCACCTGATGAAAACCTCAAAGGTACATGCATAAATGATCTCTGAAGAACATGAAGGCAGCTATAAAAGACCTGAGAGAGCAAAAGTCATCTTCAATGGCAAACAACCTGGTCAGGATGAAGGGTTCTGACTGAATCAGCCTCTCTCTTCTTAATGTAGAGAAAATGGACCAAACCCAGCCTGTGTGGGTAGCTGTCCCAGGGCGCCTATGATTGATATACCATTCTATCTTGTGAAAGTGTAACAGGAAGTAGGGGCAGCCTCCTTCTCATGTGACACTTGGAAGCCACTGGTAGGACAAAGTGGTTGCCAAGGCAGTAACCTCATTCAGTTCCTGAAGGAAGTGACCTCACCTCACTTCCTTGGTGATTAAAATCTCTGAACTTGGGATTCATGAAGCCAGTCACCCATAGCCAGTCCCAGTCTCAGTCCCAGTGGTCACACTTGTTTGGATTTACCAAAGACAGAGTCAGTCTTTCTTGGTAACTACTGATGTGAGGATGGCCAAATGCCAGGAAAGCTTTAAAGAGGAGCCGTTTCTGAGAAAGCAGGTAGTGGCTCACCTCTGGCTCCTGACACCTTCACAGAGTTAGCCAAGGAGACCAGATCTGACACAGGTCAGGCCATTTCAGGGGAACATAGTATGGTCCACCAGTCAGAGGACACTCTGGATATTCACAGACCTACTTGAGTTAAGGAGGTGCCTTTGTCGGTGTGGGTGTGAGTTTGTGGTTTTGTCTCATGTTCTGAGAATAGGTAGGAAAGGCAGTTTGTTTGGATTGGAGTGGACTGTTTCTAGTAAGTCGTTAGACAAGGCGAGTGCTTCTATGTCTGTGTTTCCCACTCTGTCCGTGGTTGTAGACATTAGAAAAGAGAATGCATCAAGGATGTGTCCTGTCTAGTAGAATGCTTCCCAGCATTCTTCCTGCCCGATTTAGGAATGGACTGTGGTTCGTCTTATGCATAAGAAACACCTACTAACTTTCTAAGTTCCTGTTTTCTTCCTGAATTCCGGCAAACCTCAAGAATAGGCCCATGGTTTTGAGTCCAAGATGTGTACCACCTCCAAGCTCTGTGACATGGCCATGTGCTTGATAGCTGTAGGGAATGGGAACATCTTAGAAAACTCAAATATCTGTGTGACCAGTAAACTCTCAGTGGAGAAACCCTGCTTTGGTTCATTTGCATACTTATGGTTATGTTGCCCTGAATGTCAAGAAGGTCTTTGCCTCAGGCCACCCCTTTGTGAAGCCTGAAGAAAACTGTTTTCAAATGGAAATAAATGGGCATAACATGTGGCTCTTTGCTTAATTGCTTTGAAAAGGGACGTGTCCGAATCAGCCTTTTGGGCCTGTGTGAGGTTGTGGCTTAGATTCTCAGCACATGGTAGATCTAAAGATAGATTCCATTTGTGTAATCAAAACCAAAATGGCAAAAAATCACTCATTGTGGATGAGTCTCTTGCCTTCCTCTGTTAGGTTCTTTACCTCCATCAAGTGTGAATAGGAGTCCTTTAGGTCAAATGAGTTCTTCAAATCCCTGCAGAGGTGCTTGTGTTTTCTCAAGATTCCATATCACATAAAGAATCTATACCTGAGAGTCAGTAGGCCTCAAATTGGAGAAGGAGAGCAGTATTAATGGTAGGCCTATTTGATCACTCCTGGTTCACAGGAAGGGTGTCCATGTCACCCTCACTTTAGGCAAATGAGGGGCAAGCGACATTATTTTGGACACTCTCTTGGGATGCATCCTGCATGGTAACCTCCAGCCAGAGGTTAAGATGAATGTCTATATTTAAGAAGATGAGGGCCATTTGGGTGTCTTTTGGTTTTAATTGTGGTCATTCTTGTGGCAGTTGGAAGAGATGACTGGATCCACCTGGGCTTGAACTCTGGTGTCATTCCCCTTAGAGCCTGAGTTCTGGAACACATATCAAAGAAGAATTGCCATAAATTGTGTGGGGATTTTAAGAGGTCGTGCATGAGAGTCGCCCTTGGAAACTGAGATCTATGCCCACGGTGGCTTTCCACAGAGCACTGGGAATCTCAGACAGGATATGACATGATTTAATTCTGAAAGACTTGGCAGCCATATTTGATAGTCAAAAAACACATGGACCTCAATTTTAGACCTCAATGGGCGTGGCTTCATGTGACCTTTTGGCCACTCTTTGGGAAGCCTTGCCTGTGAGAGTTCTCCAGAGCTTTCATTGAAATGATCTTCCTCAACATTGAATGATTCCTGAATGAATTGAAATAAACAGTGCCTCCAACTTCATCCTTGAAAATTGGCTAGATAAATACCATGAAATATTTAAAATTCCAATGACCAGGTGGCACTGAAGAACCTTTGGATGTCCTGTTGCTGATCATGAGTGTACCAGACAGTGCCTTGATTAACAGGCTTTCATGAATATGGTGTAGAACAGAGATGCCAGTAATTTGGAGCCTGCAGAATAGTGGGCCTAGAGCAGAGGTGATTAAGTGTGTGATAAAACATCTGTGGTGGGGTCATGTGGATCTGCCATTGTCTTCCAAATGGCTTGTGACTGACATGGTGCAGCCAGCAGAACATTGTATGTAAACGCATCATGTTATATGGAGAGGTTTAAGGGCAATGTTCAGAATCAGGTTGCTATGGTCACGGAGGCAACCTATGTGGTATACAAGTCCTGTTGGTGCATTCTCCTGCAGTCCCTGACCCACCATATGTGACAGAACTCCCTCCAGGACTGTGGTCAAGTTTAACTCCTTGTATTTCATGAAGCAAATACAAAACTCTCAGTGCAGCAGGAGACACTATAAAAAGTGGAGGATGATGAAATGGCTTCACAGTCCACATGGGGAGACACATAGCCCCCAGTGGCCATAGTTCACCTACAAAGAGAGAATTCAGCACTACTGCTTCATGTCCATTGGAAAATTATAAACCATGTCCTCCAGGTCACAGAGATGCATAAAGACGTTTGATGGTCTTACTAGAAAAAAAGCTAAAGTTCCTGAAAACTACATATATTTCAACTGTCCATCTTAGAGGCAGTTTCTCCAGACGTCTTTAGGCTGGCAAATCTTCATGTTTGTGGAGTTTTTACATTGTCCCTTACTTTTGGAAACTCCTCTACCATCTCCAAGGTTGTGAAATCCGGAGCAGTTTTCATTTCAGGTATGAATTCAAAGATTTTCTGACTCTTTTTCTCTAATTGTGTCTTACTTGGGTGAAGGTAATGTCAAGTTATTGTTCTAAATGAGAGTGGGAAAATTTTTGTGTAACACTAATTTGCATACACATTGATCCATTTACAATTTTCCATTCGAAATACTGAATCCCTGACAGTAACTCATACCCTACTATACTCTGACTACTAATCCTAATATGATGAAGAATAATACCCAAATAGAATAAAAATACGAGCAGTTCAGAGGAGGCATGCTGTACAGTTGGACTTCCCTTTTGCATGATTAAGGGTAGGTGTTATAAATCTACTCAATTTTTAATTGAAATAGTCCTCCATGTGTTTATAAAGTTCACAAATATGTGAATTCCTGTCTCCCTTTCTCTGTAGCCTACTCAGCACATGTATTTTTATATGCACATACAGAATCCTACCTGCTATCACACGTACATTTTCATGAGTTGGCTGAATTGGCAGATACAAATTGTGAGAAGAGATCAGTCCTCCTAAACGCTGTGGGAACTGAAAATTCAAACTATGTGTAAGCTTCCCAGTAGAACAATATTATACATAAATCCATGTTCAGTATAATAAATATTTTGCATCTTTGAATGATGTATATTACATGATGAATTACGATTAGCATATATATTGATACTTTTTAATGTATATTTGTGTTTATTTAAAATATATATATATATATATATATATATATATATATATATATATATATATATATACACTCCAGATTTCTCAAAATATGAAAGGTATGTGACTTATACACACTCTGTAAATTCATTCATGTTCATGTATATAAATTTATAATCAACTTTTCAGAAGATAATTCTCAGAAATATTCATCCACCTGAAATACATATTTATTTCCCAGTACTGAAAACTAATTTCAATCAATGGTGTTTACAAATCCTAATATTTCTACAGTAACTGACCCAGTTTAACATCAATGCCAGTAGATTCCTATGGGACATGATGTCTATATTGACCTTCATTTTAATCCAACACTGGTACATTACTATTTCTTCAGTTTTTGCACATCATAGGATATGTATTTCTTCCACAAGTTTAAAATATATAGGAATTTGTTTCACTTTCAAACACTTCTTGCTTCAGAACACATGTATTCCTCCATGTTACTTGACTGGTCTTTTCATGAGACTTCTTTCCAAATACATTATTTTCAATTTCCATAATCAATTTCGAAGCTAAACTCACACACTCTTCATGATGAACCATAACATTAATATTAACATTAGATGTATAACTGGTTGGAATGAATAATTGTATATCAATATAAGATTTCCTCTATATGTTCACGATTCAATTCAATCCATTATTTAAAGTTGGAACCAGTTATGCTTTTTATTCACAGTATTGTCTATTAATGCATTATCTCTATATTAATAGATACAGTGTACTCCTCTTTGTCCCTTCAATACTAATTTATACGTCTTCAGAATATTGCTCCCAGAAATGGTGGAAGAAATACTCATGTCACCTTATCTATATATAGATTTTATCACAGGAATATTCTGGACACAAAAAACGAAGGTCACACTCATGATTGTATCAAAGCCTAAATGCCAAGGGAGCGTGGATTACTAAAAGGAACCATGTCCAGGTTGCCTAATGCTCTCAAATGTAAATCAAATTGGTGACTACATATTTGTTTCTTCCTAAGATTATATATTCAACCTCAACCATGTTGAAAATGTCTAATCCTATCACTCACTTCATACTTTGCCTGATTTGGTAATATCTTTATTGATACCTGCTTTCATACATATTTCCCCCAGTTCATCATTGTGACTGACACTTCACATATGCTGACATTTACATTCACTCTCTACCCGAAACCCTATTGCTAAAGAACTTTTGGTCCAAATCCTATACTCACTCTTCTTTCTAAACCTACTGACTATCTTCCTAATGCTACTGACTATAGTTTTTTGACTCGATGTTCTCTTCGACAATCAATTATCCAAGGTATAAGGTCCTATGCCATTGTATATCAATTTATCTGAGACACATGTGCAGAACATAATTCAAACCTAAGTATCCCACTCAAGGGCCCAGTTCCCTTCTGGCTTCCAATCTTACCTAGATTTCTGTTTTTATACTTATATTTTACCTATATATTTTTGTAAATATCACAGGCTCCAAATACCATTATTCATCCGGCAGAAAGATTCCTAACGCAAATCAAACATGTTATTAACCCTAAACATACACTTTTCCCTCAATCTAACTTTACAGAAGAGGAGGGACAGAGTTGGTCTTACAATACAGGAATGTAGGGGATCTTCCACCTGCTGAGAACATCAAAGGTATATGCAGAAATGATCCCCTGAGATGATGAAGGAAGCTATGAAGGACCTGAGAGAGCAAAAGACATCTTCCATGGTAAACTATCTGGTCAGGATGAAGGGATGTGTCTGAATCAGCCTCTACCTTCTTAATGTAGAGAAGATGGACCAAACCAGGCCTGTGTGGAGAGCTGTTCTCAGGCACCTATGGTTGGTATACCATTCTAACTGTGAAAGTGTGACAGGAAGTAGGGACAGCCTCCATCTCATGGGACCCTTAGAAGTAACTGTTAGGACAAAGTGGTTGCCAAGTCAGTGACCTCTTTCAGTTCCTGAAGGAAATGACCTCACCTCACTGCCTTGGTGATGGAACTCTCTGGACGTTTGATCCTGGAAGACAGGCACCAAGAGCCAGTCTCAGTCCCAGTCCCAGTGGTCTCACTTGTTTTGATTTACCAAGAACAGAGTCAGTCTTTCTTAGTACCTACTGATGTGATGATGGCCAAATGACAGGAAAGCTCTGAAGAGGAGCTTTTCCTGGGAAAGCAGGTAGTGGCTCACCCATGGCTCCTAACAACTTCAAAGTGTTGGCCAAGGAGACCAGATCTGATACAGGACAGGCCATTTTGGGGGAACATACAATGGCCCACCATTCTGAGGACACTATGGATAGTCACAGACTTACTTTAGCAAAGGAGGTGCCTTTGAGTGTGTGTGTGTGGGTTTGTGGTTTTGTCTCATGTTCTGAGAATAGGTAGGAAAGGCTCTTTGTTTGGATTGGTGTGGACTGTTTCCAGTAAGTCGTTTGACAAGGCGAGTGCTTCTATGTCTGTGTATCCCACTCTGTCCGTGATTGTAGACATTAGAAAAGAGAATGCATCAATGGATGTGTCCTCTCTAGTAGAAAGCTTCCAAGCATTCATCCTGCCCAATTTACAAATGGACTGCAGCTTGTCTTATTGAAGGGCAACATCTGCTCTCAGTAGTTTCTGTTTTCTTCCTGAATTCTGGAAACTCTCCAGAATAGCCTCATGGTTTTGTGTCCAAGATATGTACCACCTCCAAGCTCTGTGAAATGGTGATGTACTGGATAGCTGAAGGGAATGGCGAGAATCTAAGAAAACTCAGATATCAGTGGGACCAGGAAAGTCTCAGTGGAGAAACCCTTCTTTGGGCCTTTTGCTTACCTATTGTTCTGTTGCCCTGAATTTCAGGAAGGTCTTTACCTCAGGACACTAATTTGTGAAGCCTGAAGAAAACTGTTTTCAAATGGAAATTAATGGGCATCACCTGTGGCTCTTTGCTTAATTGCTTTGGAAATGGATGTTTCTGAAACAGCCTCTTGGCCCTGTGAGGCTGTGGTTAGATACTCAGCACCTTATACATCCCACGTGTTCATCCAAAACCAAAATGGCCAAAAGAGCAGTTTTTGTGGATGAAGTCTCTCCCTACCTCTGTAAGGTTCCTGACCTCTA
This sequence comes from Callospermophilus lateralis, assembly GCF_048772815.1. Lineage (NCBI taxonomy): Eukaryota > Metazoa > Chordata > Mammalia > Rodentia > Sciuridae > Callospermophilus > Callospermophilus lateralis. The sequence goes on along the minus strand of NW_027512402.1, from coordinate 185,715 downwards.
TCAAGTGAGAATAGGGTGCCTTTGGGTCAAATGAGTTCTTCAAAGCCCTTCAGAGGCTAGCCCATAGGTGATTCCAATGATTCCAATTCACATGAAGAATCTAAACCCCACAGTCAGTAGTCCTCAAATTGGAGAAGCAGAGCAGTATTAACGGCAGGCCTATTTGATAAGTCATGGTTCACAGGAAGGTGTTCAGGCCACCCCAACGTTAAGCAAATGAGGGGCAAGGGAGCTTATTTTGGACACTGTCTTGGGCTGTGCCCCTCATGGAAACCTCCAGCCAGAGGTTAAAATGAGTATCTATATGGAAGAAGATGACGGCCATGTGGAAGTGTTCTGGTTTTAATTGTGGTTATTAGTGTGGTTGTTGAAAAATATGACTGGCTCCACCTGGTCTTGAATTCTAGTGTGATTCCCCTTAGAGACTGAGTTCTGGAACTGATCTCAGAGAGGTATTGCCATGAGTTTTGTTGGGATTTTAGGAGGCCATGCATGAGAGTCACCCTTGGAAACTGAGATCTGTGCCCAGGAAGGCTTTCCACAGAGCACAGGGAATCTCAGCCAGGTTATCACATAATTTTTTTCTGAAAGAATTAGCACCCATAGTTGAGAGTCAAAACACGCAAGGATTTTACATTGTAGACCTCAATATGCCTGGCTTTATGTGACCATTTGGCAACTCTTTGGGAAGCCTTGCCTGTGAGAGTCTTCCAGAGCTTTCATTGAAATGGGCTTCCTCACCATTTAATGGTTACTGAATTAAATGAAACCCTCAGTGCCTCCAACTTCAATCTTAAAAAATGGGCTCGATAAATACCATGAAATTTTTGAAATTCCCATTACCAGGTGGCACTGGAAAACCATTGGAGATCCTGTTGCTGATCATGAGTGTACGAGAAAGTGCCTTGATTGACTGGGTTTCACAAAAATGGTGTAGAACAGAGATGCCAGTAAGTTGGAACCTGCTGAGTAGTGGGCCTACAGCAAAGGTGGGTAGGTGTGAGATAAACCATCTCTGGTGGTTTCATGTGGATTGGCCATTGGCTTTCAAATGGCTTGTGACTGACATGATGCAGCCAGCAGACCCTTATATGTAAAGGCATCTTGTTATATGGATAGGTTTCTGGGCAATGTTCAGAATCAGGTTGATATGGTCAAGGGGGCAAGCTATGTTGGACATAAGCCTGGTTGGTGCATTCTCCTGGAGACCCTGTCCCACCACACGTGACAGAACTCCCTCCAGCACTGTGTCCCAGTTAAACTCCTTGTATTTCATTAAGCCAATACCAAACTCCCAGTGCAGCAGCAAGAATCACCACGAAAAGTAGAGTATGACCAAATGGCTTCACAGTCCACACGGAGAGACACTTATCCCCCAGTTGCCACAGTTTACCCACAAAGTGAGAATTCAGCACTGCTGCCTCATTTTAATTGGAAAATAAGATACCATGTCCTCCAGGTCACATAGATGTTGACCCAGTTTTGATGGTCTCACTACATAGGATGCTAAAGCTACCAACAACAACATACATTTTAAGTGTCCCAACTCAGAGGCAGTATCTCAAGAAGTCTTTAGGCCTGCAGAGCTCCATGTTGTGGAGTGTTTACCTTGTCTTTTACTTTTGGAAACTCATCTACCACCTCCAAGGTTGTGAACTCCTCAGCATATTCCATTCCGGGTATGTATTCACAGATTTTCTAACTCTTATCCTCTAATTGTGTATTTCTTCCAGTGAGGGTAATATCAAGGGATTGTTTTTAATGTGAGTGGGAAGATTTTTGTGTAGCACATATTTGCAAACACATTGGGTTTACTTTCCTATTTTCCATTTGAAATACTGAATCTCTGACACTAACCCATACCCTACTAGACTCTGACTACTAATCCTTATATGATGGAGAATAGTAACCCAAAAAGAATACAAATACTAGCAATTCAGAGAAGGCATGGTATGTAGTTGGACATCCCTTAATGTTTATTGACATAGTTCTCCATGTGTTTTTAAAATTAACAAATATGTGAATTCCTCTCTCCCTTTTTCTGTAGCCTATTAAGCACATGTATTTTAATATGCACAAATAGAATCCTACCTGGTATCACATGTACATTCTTCTGAGGTGGCTGACATGGCAGATAAAAATTGTGAGAAGAGATCACTCCTCCTAACCTCTGTTGGAACAGAAAATTCAACCTATGGGTGAGCTTCCTAGTTGACCAACATTATGCATAAATCCATTTTCAGTAAAATGTATATTTTTCGATAAGTGGATGTTATATATTTAATGATGAATTTCGATTGGCATATATATTGCTACTTTTTAATGTCTCGGTGTGTGTGTTTGTGTGTGTGTGTGTGTGTGTGTATATATATATATATATATATATATATATATATATATATATATATACTCTCCCGATTTTTCAAAATATGAAATATATGTGTCTTATTATACACTTCCTAAAATTATTCATATTCATGTATGAGGATTTATAATGAACTTTTCACAAGATTATTCTCAGAAATATTCATCCACCTGAAATACATATTTGTTTCCTAATACTGAAAACTAACTTTAGTGAATGGTGCATACAAATCATAATATTTTGACATTGCAAGATGGCCGCGAATAGAGAGCATCATACCCAGTGTACCGCGCCACTGCGCAGGTGACTAACGACTAAGAACGACAAAAAACTATCTTGTTAGGAACTTACAGCAAAATGGGGGTGCACTGAAACCTAGAAGAAGGATTTCTAGCACTGAGGTCCGGTAAATGAGTCTCAAACATGAGCCAACTCTGCGACCGGAGATCCTGTCTGACTGATCCGCGCTACCAGTCCAGTGGCTACAGAAAGCAGGGCACCACCGAGATGCGATCAATAATCACGGAGAAACGTTGATGCAGATTCTGTGGAATTCTGCCAGTAGAGTCCCCACTGAGCCCTGGGCTGAGTTCAGGGTTTCAGATGGGGAAGGAAGTGGTACAGTTCTAACCCCCACAATAGAAACTCCACGAAGGAAACCAACGGCCACCATCTTGGTGAGCTGAAGTAACGACAGCCACTCCCCTACAGAATGCAACAATAAAATGTTGTTATTCTGTTACTGTTACTCAGCTCCTCTCCCATACTTCGGGGAATTTGCATCAAATCTCTCCTAGGCTTTCTGGGGGAGAGATTATCAGAGGGAGCCTGCATAAAGATAGGGGAAAACTAGAGGCACCTGACTTTCAACTCCCCCTCCCATCAGTGGTGAAAAAAACCTGTCTAGCCAGCGCTGAGAGAGGGGCAAGCGGAAAAAAAAAAATCAAAACAATAGAGTGCCGGGGTTCCCAATAGCCAACTGTGCAATCAGAGATCCGGGCTGATTGAATCATGCAGCCAGGCCTGCTGTTTCAGATGGCGGGGCACCACCGAGAAGTGACCTGAAGCAGGGAGAAATGTTGCTGCGGATTCTGTGGAATCCTGCCGGCTGAGCTCCCACTGATCCCCGGGCTGAGTTTGGGAATTCAGACAGGGAAGAAAGTGGTATAGTTCTATCCCCCACAAAAGAAACTCCACCAAGGAAACAAGCGGCCACCATCTTTGAGATCTGAAGTAACCACCGCCCCTCTCCAATAGACTGCAACAATAAAACAGATGTGTGTTACTCAGCTCATCTCTCATACAGCGGGGAATTCGCATAAAATGTCTCCTAGGCTTTCCGGGGGAGGGTTAATCAGAGCAAGCCTGCATAAAGACGCAAGAAAAACTAGAGACACCTGACTTTCGACTCCCCCTACCATCAGTGGCCATAACGAAACGTGTATAGCCAGTGCTGGGGGAGGGGTAAGTGGAAAAAATCAAAACAATAGAGTGTCTGGGTTCCCAAAAGACACCCTCCACACCCAACAAACGGCAGGCACAGAGTACAGTTTGAACTGCCGAGAGGCATCACTCAGGGGAAATCTGGTCTAGAAAAAGAAACCAGGACAAGCAGGAGAAACCAAAGGACTAGAAGGCAGGCCCTTGTGACTGGGCGGCTGGAGACCGCAGGCCTGCACATGACATTCCACCCACTGCCTGAGTGACTGGGGGGCTGAGGAATGCCCGCCTGCCGGCAACCGAGCGTGAGACTGCGTGGCTAGAGATTGACAACCCAACGGCGACAGCCCACCTGCTGCCCGCGTGACTGGGCGGCTGGAGACTGCCTGCCCGCTGGCGACCAACCGCACAATTGGGCGGCTGGAGACCGCCCGCCTGCCAGTGACCCAGAGCTGAAACAAACCAGAGACAGTCAAGTCCCACCCCCCAATTCGGACACCTCGGCAAGGAGCCTGGGGCCGGCCAAAGCAGAGAGGTGACATCACTGGAGCTCGGCCTTCAGAATTACTTCCAAGCGGAATCCACTTTAGCAGGCATAGTTTACCAACACAAAGGAGAGACAACAGAGATATACAACACCAAAACAAATCTAAAGAATAAAGCAGAAACACAGCAATCAAATAGAGCTGGAAAGTAACGTGAACATCATGAAAAAACAAGGGCAAAAAAGGAGTACAAACAATGCAGGACAACTTAAATCTACAGGAGGACCTTGAAGCATCAGAAACAGGGATAGGGAAAGAACTCAAGGCATACCGAACTCAGATGGAAAGGAATATTAGAGAAGACATGAGGCAGCAAGTGCAAGCAATAAAAGTATATTTTGAAAATGAATTAAGCAAACAAATTCAAATGGCAAAGAATGAGCATTACCAGGAGATAGAGATCTTAAAAAAAATATTAAACAGTAATCCTAGAAATGCAGGAAAATATAAACCAAATTAAAAACTCAAACGAGAATATTACAAATAGACTAGATCAAGTAGAAGTCAGAACATCAGATAATGAAGACAAAGTTTATCAACTTGAAAAGAATTGAGTAAACACAGAAAAGATGCTTAAATCCCACCAGGAATTTATTCAAAAGATATGGGATGTCATAAAAAAACAAAAAACAAATTTAAGAGTCATCAGGATAGAAGAAGGCATAGAGATTCAAACCAAAGGAATGGACAACATATTAAATGAAATAATTCTATAAAACTTCCCAGAGATGAATGATGGATTGGATTGCCAATTCCTGGAAGCCTACAGGACCCCAAACATTCAAAACCAAAATAGACCAACTCCAAGACATATAATTATGAAGATAGCCAACATACAGAACAAGGAGAGAATATTAAAAGCTATAAGAGAAAGGAGGCAGATTACATTCAGGGGTAAACCAATTAGGTTAACAACTGATTTTTCATCACATTCTTTGAAAGTGAGAAGATCCTGGAACAGTGTAATTCAAATGTTGAAAAAAAAAAAGAATTCCAACCAAGAATACCATATAAAGAAAAGTTAAGCTTCAGATTTCACAATGAAATTAAAGTCTTTCACGATAAACAAAAGCTAAAACAATTCTCAGCCAGAAAACCAGCACTGCAAAGCATTTTGTGCAAAATACTACAAGAAGAAGAGTTAAAAAATAGTGCCCAAAACTAACAGTGGGAAGTATCTCAGTAAAGCGGGAGGAAAGTAACCAAAAAAGTAAAAACTATCCAAACTAAAATATAATAAATAAATAAACATGACTGGAAGTACAAATCATATTTCAATTGTAACCTTAAATGTTAATGGCCTAAATTCACTAATCAAGAGACATGTGCTAGTAACCTGGATCAAAAAAACAAATCCAACAATATTCTGCCTTCAGGAGACTCATATGATAGGAAAAGACATACACAGGCTGAAGGTAAAAGGTTGGGAAAAATCATAACACTCACATGGCCCTCGGAAGCAAGAAGGATTTGCCATACTCATATGGAATAATATCAACTTCAAACCTAAGTTAATCAAAAGGGATAAAGAATGACACTATATTCTGTTAAAAGGAATCATCCACCAACAAGAAAAAAACAATTATCAATTTGTATGCACCAAGCAATGGAGGTGCAACGTTCATAAAACAAACTCTCCTCAAGTTCAAGAGTCAAATAGACTACAACACAATAATTATGGGTGACTTCAACACACCACTCTCAGCATTAGAGAGATCCTCTAGACAAAAACTGAATAAAGAAACTATAGAACTCAACAGCACAATCAATAACCTAGACTTAACCGACATATATAGAATATATCAACCATAATCAAGTGGATACATGTTCTTCTCAGCAGCACATGGATCCTACTCAAAGATACACCATATATTATGCCATAGGGCAATTCTTAGTAAATATAAAGGCATGGAGATTATACCGTGCACCATATCTGATCATAATGGAATGAAACTGGATATCAATGAGAAAAGAAGGAAGGAAAAATCCTACATCACATGGAAAATGAACAACATGCTACTGAATGACCAATGGGTTACAGAAGACATAAAGAAGGAGATAAAAAATTCTTAGAGACAAATGACAATACAGACACAACATACCGGAATCTATGGGACACAATGAAAGCAGTTTTAAGAGGGAAATTCATTTCTTGGAGTTCTTTCCTCAAAAAAAGAAAAAAAAAACAACAAATAAATGAACTTAAACTACACCACAAAAACCTGGAAAAGGAAGAGCAAAACAACAGCAAATGTAGTAGAAGACAAGAAATAATTAAATTTAGAGCAGAAATCAACGAAATTGAAACAAAAAAAAAGTTGAAAAAATTGATAAAACTAAAAGTTGGTTCTTTGAAAAAATAAATAAGATCAACAGGCCCTTAGCCACGCTAAGGAAGAGAAGAAGAAAGAGAATTCAAATTACTAACATGTGGGATAAAAAAGGCAATATCACAACAGACACTACAGAAATATAGAAGATAATTAGAAAGTATTTTGAAACACTATATTCCAATAAAATAGAATATTGTGAAGATATTGATAAATTTCTTAAGTCATACAATCTGCCCAGATTGAGTCAGGAAGACACAAACAATTTAAACTGGCCAATAACAAAGGAAGACATAGAAGAAGCAATCAAAAGACTGCCAACCCAAAAAAAGCCCTGGACCGGATGGGAATACAGCGGATTTCTACAAAACCTTCAAAGAAGAATTAAAATCAATATTTTTCAAGCTTTTTCAAGAAATAGAAAAAGAAGGAGCTCTTCCAAATTCATTCTATGAGGCCAACATCACCCTGATCCCGAAACCAGACAAAGACACTTCAAAGAAAGAATACTACAGACCAATTTCTCTAATGAACTTGGATGCAAAAATTCTCAATAAAATTCTGACAAATCGAGTACAAAAGCATATCAAAATAATTGTGCAACATCATCAAGGAGGATTCATCCCTGTGATGCAAGGATGGTTCAATATACGAAAATCAATAAATGCCATTCACCACATCAATAGACTTAAAGACAAGAACTATATGATCATCTCGATAGATGCAGAAAAGCATTTGACAAAGTTCTGCATCCATTTATGTTCAAAACTCTATAAAAACTAGGGATAACAGGAACTTACCTCAACATTGTAAAAGCTATATATGCTAAACCTCAGGCTAGCATCATCCTAAATGGAGAAAAAACTGAAGGCATTCCTTCTAAAATCTGGAACAAGACAGGGATGCCCTCTATCACCACTTCTATTCAATTTAGTTCTTGAAATACTAGCCAGAGCAATTAAACAGACAAAAGAAATTAAAGGCATAAAAATAGGAAAAGAAGAATTTAAAGTATCACTATTTGCAGATGACATGATAATATATTTAACAGACACAAAAATGTCTACAAAGAAATGGCTAAAGTTAATAAATGAATTCAGAAAAGTGGCAGGATATATAATTAACACGCATAAATCAAATGCATTCCTGTATAACAGAAAAAAAACTTCTGAAATGGAAATGAGGAAAACCACTCTATTCACAACATCCTCAAATAAAATAAGATACTTGGGAATCAACCTAACAAAAGAGGTGAAAGATTTATATAATGAAAACTACAGAAATCTAAAGAGAGAAATAGAAGAAGATGTCAGAAGATGAAAACATGTGCCCTGTTCATGAATAGGCAGAACTAACATCATAAAAATGGCAATATTACGCAAAGTTCTCTACAGGTTTAATGCAATGCCAATCAAAATTCCAACGGCATTTCTTGTAGAAATAGATAAATCAATCATGAAATTCATATCGAAAAATAAAAGACCCAGAATAGCAAAAGCAACTCTAAGCAGGAAGTGTGAATCTGGAGGTATAGCGATACCAGAGTTCAAACTGTACTACAAAGCAATAGTAACAAAAACAGCATGGAACTGGTACCGAAAAATGCAGGTGGACCAGTGGTACAGAAGAGAGGACACAGAAACCAATCCACAAAATTACAACTTTATTATATTTGATAAAGGGGCTAAAAGCATGCAGTGGAGGAAGGATAGCATCTTCAACAAATGGTGCTGGGAAAATTGGAAATCCATATGCAACAAAATGAAACTGAATCCCGTTCTCTCACCATGCACAAAATTTAACTCAAAATGGATCAAGGATCTAGATATAAAATCAGAGACACTGCGTTTCATAGAAGAAAAAGTTGGCTACGATCTACATACTGTGGGGTCGGGATCCAAATTTCTTAATAGGACGCTCATAGCCCAAGAGTTCTTAACAAGAATAAAAAAAATGAGACTTACTTATACTAAAAAGTTTTTTTTTCTCTGCAAGAGAAACAAAAAGGGAAGTAAATAGATAGCCTACATCCCGGGAACAAATTTTTACCCCTCACACTTCAGATAGAGCCCTAATATCCAGAATATACAAAGAATTCAAAAAAATTATCAATAAGATAACAAATAACCTAATCAACAAATGGGCCAAGGACCTGAAAAGACACTTCACCGAGGAGGACATACAATCAATCAACAAGTACATGAAAAAATGCTCACCATATCTAGCAGTCAGAGAAATGCAAATCAAACCCACCCTAAGATACCATCTCACTCCAGTATGATTGGCAGCCATTATGAAGTCAAACAACAACAAGTGTTTACGAGGATATGGGGAAAAGGGGACACTTGTACACCGCTGGTGGGACTGCAAATTGGTGAGGCCAACATGGAAAGCAGTATGGGGATTCCTGGGAAAGCTAGGAATGGATCCACCATTTGAACCAGCTATCGCCCTTCTCGGACTATTCCCTGAGGATCTTAAAAGAGTGTACTAAAGGGATACTGCCACATCAATGATCATAGTGGCACAATTCACAATACCTAGACTGTGTAACCAACCTAGATGCAATTCAATAGATGAATGGATAAAAAAAAAATGTGGCATCTATACACGATGGATGCAGCACTAAAAAATGACAAAATCATAGAATTTGCAGGGAAATGGATGGCATTAGAGCAGATTATGCTAAGAGAAGCTAGCCAATCCTTAAAAAAACAAATGCCAAATGTCTGCTTTGATAAAAATAGGGTAACTAAGAATAGAACAGGGAGGAAGAGCATGAGGAAAAGATTAATATTAAACAAAGACAAGTGGGAGAGAGAAAGGGAGAGAGAAGGGAAAGCATATGGAAATGGTAGGAGACCCTCATTGTTACACAAAATTACATATAAGACGTTGTGAGGGGAAAGGCGGGATCAAGAGAGAGAAGTGAAAAAGCAGATGAGGAAGAGAGGGAAGATAGGATGAAAGGGGAGGGGGGATAGTAGGGGATAATAAAGGTAGCAGAGGACAACAGTCACTAATGTGACATTATGTAAAAATGTGAATGTGTAACTGATGTGATTCTGCAATTCGTATTTGGGGAAAATTGGGAGTTCATAACCCATTTCAGTCAAATGTATGAAAGATGATATATCATGAGCTTTGTAATGTTTTGAAAAACCAATAAAAATAAATAAACAAAGGTTTAAAATTGAGTGGGAAGAAATCAGCTAAAAAGGAGTTGAGATGCATTCATTTTGATAAGCAGAAAGTTTGTTTTGTGTAGTTGTAAATATCACAAATTTATTTTACCAGAAAACTGGCTTTTGAAATGAACATATATTGAGATTAAAGGATAATCCACCTACCTTCATGAAAAATTCATATCATTTCCTATATTTTTCATATTTCATTTTTTTTCGTGAATATTTTGTCATGGACCAGGTCTAGTCTTAGGCTACCTCATCTGACAAGTTCGTACAATGTGTTGGATTGTTCTTTTCATCTTTTATTTGATAGTTTGTAGCTGATAATGTGTATTTTTCCTTATCTTTATTTGGACATACATACCCAACTATATCTTTGCATTTTATGTTTTACTGGGGAAGAGACTCATCAAAAGCTCTTTATTATATGTATCAACAATGAAACATTTAGAGCATGCAATTATTCTTAATTTTGCATGAAAATATCTTTGTACCATTTTTCTTATAAAGATGTAGAATTATTACTGTAATAAGTAACTACTTACAAGAAGAATTAAACAATTGACTTTATATCAATCATGAATATGAAAATTAATAAAATAAGTATTTGGCAATAAATATGCAATTGATAGAAATTAAAATCACAAGAAAGCCATTTAAAATGTCAGTGCATATGGTCCTTAAATAAAAGGTTGTTCAAATAAAATTTCACTAATTCATAAGAGTTAATATGCCATATCACAGCTTAATGTAATATAAAAACTTAAATGATAAGTATTGATAAATAAGAATGATACCTGTTTACTTAAATATGTTTATTTGATTTTCACTGTAAGCTGTTAATTCTAGAAGACTTGAAAATTAAGAAAGACTTGGTCTATATTATTTCTAACAGGCTAATCAAAGTACTTTTAAATATATATGTATATATATCATATGTAATACATATGCATGAATATAGATACATATGTATAATAAATGTATTGTAATATATCTATAGGTTATTATAATTATTAAATTTTCTCAAGAAAAAAGAATGACTATAAAAAAATTCTTAAATGTAAATTTCATAGCATATTACTGTTTGTAATGACATGAGAGAAAAACTCCTATGGAGGGAAAATGAAAAAGGAAGAGAGAGAAGGGGGAAAATGAGGAAGAAAGTGAGTAAAGAAGAGGGAGAGGAGTGTTTGATTATAAGATAAATGTGGAGGGTCTGGGTGTCTGGCTCAGTGGTAACATGCTTGGCTAGCATGTGTGAGGCACTGGGTTATATTCTCAGCACCACATATAAATAAATAAAATGAGGTCGATCAACAACTGAAAAAATAAAAAAAAAATAAAAAAGTAGAAATATTACCAAAATTCTGAGTTTTTATGAATGCTAAATAAAAAAAAATGTTACATAGCCTTATGTAATTTCTAGACTCCCCAAAATAGTCATTTAATGATAGATTACTAGTGCGATAACTAAAAATCCATTGCTCTTTCCTCGACATTCTGTGGCATGCTAGTGCTAAAATAAATTGTATTATAACACCAAAAAAAATTCTAATATTTCTACAGTAACTGACCCAGTTTAACATAAATGCAAGAAGATTCCTATGGAATATAATTGTATTTTGACGTTCATTTTTATTCAACACTGGTACATTACTATTTGTCCAGTTTATGCACATCATAGTATGTATATTTCATTCACAATTTAGCAAATTTATACGCATTTGTTTTACTGTCAATCACTTCCTGCTTCAGAACACATGTATTCCTCCACGTTTCTTGACTGCTCCTTTCATGAGACTTTTTTCCAAAGACATTATTTTTGATTTCCATTATCATTTTTGAAGCAAAACTCACACACCCGTCATGATAAACCATAAACCTAATATTACCATTAGATGTAAAACTGGTGGGAATGAATGATTGTATATCAATATAAGATTTCTTGTATACTTTCAAATATCAATTCAATCCATTGTTTAATTTGGAACCAGTTATATTATTTATTCACAGTATGGTCTATTCATGCATTGTCTCTATATTGATAGACACAGGGTACACCTCTGTGTACCCTCGATAATAATTTGTATATCTTCAAAATTTTGCTCACAGAAATGGTGGAAGAAAGACTCATTCAACTGATCTACATATACATTTTATCACAGTAATATTCTGGACACAAAATGCAAAGGTCACACTTAGGATTGTCCCGAAGCCTAAATGGAAAGTGAACATGGATTACTAAAAACATCCATGTCTTGGATGCCTAATTCTCTCAAATGTCAATCCTATTGGTGAGTACATATTTGTTTCTTCCCAAGATTATATATTCAACCTCAACCATGTTGAAAATGTCTAATCCTATCACTCACTTTATATTTTGTCTGATTTCCTAATGTCTCTATTGATATCTCTTTTCCTACATATTTTCCCCAGTTCATCATAGTGACTGATTCTTCACATGTGCTGACATTTACATTCACTCTTTATCCGAAACCCTATTGCTAAAGAACTTTTTGTCCAAATACTATACTCACTCTTTTTTCTAAACCTACCGACTATCTACCTAATCCTACCGACTATCCCTTTTTGACTGGATGAACTCTTCAACAATCAATCATCCAAGGTACAAGGTCCTATGCCATTGTATATTGATTTATCTGAGACATCTGTGCAGAACATAATTCAAAGATAAGTATCCCAATCATGGGCCCAATGCCTTTCTGGTATTCAAATCTTACCTAGATTTCAGTTTTCATAATTACATTTCACCTGTATATTCTTATAAATATTGCAGGTTCCCAATACCATTATTCATCCAACAGAATGATTCCTACCACAAATCGAACATGTTATTAATCCTAACTATACACTTTTCCCTCAATCCAACTTTACAGAAGAGCAGGGACAGAGTTGGTCTTACAATACAGGGGTGTAGGGAACCTTCCACCTGTTGACAACCTCAAAGGTCCATGCAGATATGATCCCTGGAGAAGATGCAGGCAGCTATGAAAGGCCTGAGAGAGCAAACGTCATCTTCCATGGCAAACAACCCGGTCAGGTTAAAAGCATGTGTCTGAATCATCCTCTCTCTTCTTAATGTAGGGAAGATTGACCAAACTAGACCTGTGTGGAGAGCTGTTCCCAGGTGCCTATTGTTTCTATACCATTCGAACTTGTGAAAGTGTCACAGGAAGTAGGCGCATCCTCCATATTATGAGACCCTAGGAAGCAAATGTTAGGACAAAGTGGTTGGAAATGCAGTGACCACATTCAGTTGCTGAAGGAAGTGACCTCACCTCACATCCTTGTTGATGGAACTCTCCGAATTTGGGTTCCAGGAAGCCAGGCATCCAGACCCAGTCCAAGCTCCAGTCACAGTGGTCTCACTTGTTTGGATTTACCAAGGACAGAGTCTGTCTTTTGTGGTACCTAGTGATGTGAGGATGGCCAAATGCCAGGAAAGTTCTGAAGAGGGGCCCTTCCAGAGAAAGAAGTTAGAGGCTCACTGCTGTCTCCTGACAACTTCACAGAGTTGCCCCAGGAGACCAGATCTGAGACAGGACAGGCCATTTCTGGGGAACATAGTATTGCCCTCCAGTCAGAGGACACTCTGGATAGTTTCAGACCTACTTGGGGGAAGGAGGTGACTTCGTGGGTGTTTGAGTGGGTTTGTGGTTTTTTCTCATGTTCTGAGAATAGTTAGGAAAGGGGGTTTGTTTGGTTTGGAGTGAACTGTTTCTAGTTAGTCCTTTGACAAGGCGAGTGTTTCTATGTCTGTGTATCCCACTGTGTCCATGGTTGTAGACATTAGAAAAGAGAATGCCTCAATGGGTGTGTCCTGTCAAAGAGAAAACTTCCAAGCATTCATCCTGCCCATTTTATAAATGGACTGTGGCTTGCCTTATCATTGGGCAACACCTATTATTTTCTTACGTTCCTGTATCCTTCCTGAATTCTGGCCACTCTCCAAAATAGGCTCATGGTTTTATGTACAAGATATGTACCACTTCCAAGCTCTGTGACATGGCCATGTACTGGATAGCTGAAGGGAATGCATCTCAGAAAACTCTGATATCAGTGTGACCAGTAAAGTCTAAGTGGAGAAACCCTGCTTTGGGCCTTTTGATTACCTATTGTTATGTTGCCCTGAATATCAGGAACATCTTTTCCTCAGGCTACTCCTTCCTGAAGCCTGAAGAAAACAGTTTTCACATGGAAATGAATGGGCATTTTACCTTTGTGTTTTACAATAAAACCTTCACAGAGATTAGGCTCTCATTAACTTAAAAATACTTTTAAATTTTATCTAAGGGTAAAAAGTAACATGTAACTGTACATATCTTTTTGATAATAAGTCCAATTATACAACACAAATGACACACATAAATCTCCAACATGTTTTTATTTTAAGCCTAGAATTACCATACAACCTTAGAACATTTCTGTTTTCATACTTATATTTTACTTCTATAGTCTTATAAATATCGCAGGTTCCCAATAACATTATTCATACAGCAGAACAATTCCTAACCCAAATCGAACATGTTATTAACCCTAACCATACACTGTTCCCTCAATCTAACTTTACAGAAGAGCAGGGAAAGAGTTGGTCTTACAATACAGGAATTTAGGGGATCTTCCACCCGCTGAGAACCTCAAACGTCCATGCAGAAATGATCCCTGTAGAAGATGTAGGCAGCTATGAAGGACCTGAGAGAGTAAGAGTCACCTTCCATGGCCAACAACCTGGTCAGGATGAAGGGTTGTGTCTGAATCTGCCTCTCTCTTCTTAATGTAGAGAAGATGCACCAAAACAGGCCAGTGTGGAGAGCTGCTCTGGAGTGCCTATGGATGATATACCATTCTAACTTGTGAAAGTGTCACAGGAAGTAGGGGCAGCCTCCATCTCATGGGGCCTTGGAAGCAACAATTAGGACAATGTGTTTGCCAAGGCAGTGACCTCATTCAGTTAATGAAGGAAGTGACCTCACCTCACTTCCTTGGTGTTCGAAATCTCTGAACATGTGGTCCAGGAAGCCAGGCACCCACAGCCAGTCCCAGTCCCAGTCCCAGTGATCTCACTTGTTTGGATTTACCAAGGACAGAGTCAGTCTTTCTTGGTACCTACTGATGTGAGGATGGCCAAATGCCAGTAAAGCTCTGAAGAGGGCCCTTTCCTGAGAAACCAGGTTGTGGCTCACCGCTGGCTCCTGTCAACTTCACAGAGTTGGACAAGGAGAACAGATCTGAGACAGAACAGGCCATTTCATGGAAACATAGTATGGCCCACCACTCAGAGGACACTGCGGATAGTCACAGACCTACTTGGGGGAAGGAGGTGCATTTGTGGGTGTGGGTGTGTGTTTGTGGTTTTGTCTCATGTTCTGAGAATAGGTAAGAAAGGCAGTTTGTTTTGTTTGGAGTTAATTGATTCTAGTAAGTCGTTTGAAAAGGCGAGTGTTTCTAGGTCTGTGTATCCCACTGTGTCAGGGGTTGTAGACATTAGAAAAGAGAATGCTTCAATGGATGTGTCCTGTCTAGTAGAAAGCTCCCCCGGATTCATACTTCCCATTTATGAATGGACTGTGGCTTGCATTATTGATGGGCAACCCCCGATATCTTCCTAAGTTCCTGTTTTCTTTCTGAATTCTGGCCACTTTCCAGAATAGGCTCATGGTTTTGTGTCCAAGATGTATACCACCACCAAGCTCTGTGACATGGCTATGTACTGGATAGCTGAAGGGAATGGCGAGCAACTCAGAAAACTCAGATATCAGTGTAATCAGGAAAGTTTCAGTGGAGAAATACTGCTTTGGTTACCTATTGTTCTGTTGCCCTCAATGTCAGGAAGGTCTTTGCCTCTGGCCACCCCTTTGGGAAGCCTAAAGAAAACAGTTTTCAAATGGAAATCAATGGGCATCACCTGTGACTCTTTGCTTAATTGCATTGGAAAGGGATATGTCTGAATCAGGCTCTAGGTCCTGTGTTAGGCTTTGGCTTAGATTCTCAGCACATGATGGATGTAAAGAAAATCCCATGTTTGCATCCAAAACTAAATTGGCCAAAAGAGCAGTCATTATGGAAGAAGTCTCTCGCCTTCCCCTGTAAGGTTCCTCACCTCCATCAAGTGAGAATAGGAACCTTTGGATCAAATGAGTTCTTCAAAGCCCTTTAGAGGCTATCCCATAGGTGCTTGGGTTTTCTCCAGAATCCAAATCACATAAAGAATCTATACCTGACAGTCAGTAGGCCTCAAATTGGAGGAGCAAAGCAATATTAATAGCAGGCCTATTTGATCACTCCTGGTTCCCCGGACGAGTGTCCAGGACACCCTGACTTTAGGCAAATGAGGGGCAATTGAGGTTATTTTGGACACTGTCTTGGGCTGTGCCCCTCATGGAAACCTCAAGCCAGAGGTAATGATGAGTGTCCATATGGAAGAAGATGAGGGCCATGTGGGAGTGTTTTGGTTTTAATTGTGGTCATGTGTGGCCGTTGGAATAGATGACTGGGTCCACCTTGGCTTTAACTCTGTTGTGATTCCCCTTAGAGACTGAGTTGTGGACCTCACCTCAGAGACGTATTGCCATGAATTGTGTTGGGATTTTAGGAGGATTCACATGAGAGTCACCCTTGTAAAATGAGATCTAGGCCCAGGGTGGCTGTTCACTGAGCACTGGGAATCTCAGCCAGGTTACCACATGATTTTATTCTGAAAGACTTGGCAGCCATATATGAGAGTCAAAACACACGGATGTCACAATGTAGATCCCAATGGGCCTGGATTCATGTGATCATTTGGCCACTGTTTGGGAAGCCTTGCCTGTGAGACTTCTGCAGAGATTTCATTGAAATGAGCTTCCTAACCATTTAATAGTTCCAGAATGAAATGAAACACACAGTGCCTCCAACTTCAACCTTGAAAAATGGGTAGATAAATACCAAGAAATTTTTAAACTTCCCATGACCAGGTGGCACTGGAGAATCTTTGGATATCCTGTGGCTGATCATGAGATTACAAGACAGTGCTTTGATTGACTGGTTTTCATAAAAATGGTTCAGAACAGAGATACCAGGAAGTTGGAGCCTGCTGAGAGGTGGGCCTACAGCAGTGCTGGGCAGGTGTGCAATAAAACAACTGTGGTGGGGCCATGTGGATCTTCCATTGGCTTCCAAATGACTTGTGACTGACATGGTGCAGCCAGCAGACCCTTGTATGTAAAGGCATCTTGTTATATGGACAGGATTCAGGGCAATGTTTAGAATCAGATTGCTATGGTCAAGGGGGCAAGTCATGTGGGATATAAGCCTGGTTGGTGCATTCTCCTGCAGACCCTGACCTACCAAAAGTGACAGAACTCACTCACGCACCGGGTAACAGTTGAATTCTTTGTATATCATGAAGCAAATACCAAAATCCCAGTGCAGCAGCAAGAAACACGACGAAAAGTGGAGGATGACCAAATGGCCTCACAGTCCACATGTGAATACACTTATCCCCCAGTTGCCACAGTTTACCTACTAAAGAAAATTCAGCACTGCTGCCACATATTCAGTGGAAAATAAGAAACCATGTCCTCGAGGTAACATAGATGCAGACACAGCTTTGATTGTCTCACTACAATGGAAGCTAAATCTCCCGACAACAACATATATTTCAAGTGCCCAAACTCAGAGTGAGTTTCTCAGGAAGGATTTAGGGAACCAGAGCTCCATGTTTGTGGACTGTTTTCCCTGTCCCTTACTTTTGAAATCTCCTCTTCCGTCTTCAAGGTTGTGAACTCCTGAGCATATTCCATTCCAGATATTTATTCACAGATTTTCTAACTCTTCTCCTCTAATTGTGCCTTAGTCTCCGTGATTGTAATGTCAAGGCATCCCTTTCTCTGTATCCTATTCAGCACATGTATTTTTACATGCAATTATAGAATCTTACCTGATACCACACGTACATTCTTGTGAGGTGACTGACTTGGCAGATACAAATTGTAAGAGATCACTCCTCCTAAAAGCTGTTGGAACTGAAAATTCAATCTATGAGTGAGCTTCCTTGTTTAAGAACATTATACATAAATCCATATTCAATAAAATAAATACATTTGGATCTGTAGATGACATAAATTTCATGGTGAATTTCAATTGGAATATATTATGCTATTTTTAATGTCTGTGTGTTTGTGTATGTATGTATATATATATATATATATATATATATATATATATATATATATATATATATACACACTCTCCAGATTTTTCAAAATATGAAATATATGTCTTGTTATACACTCCCTAAACTCATTCATATTCAAGTATGTGTATTTATAATCAAATTTTCACAAGAGTATTCTCAAAATTATTCATTCACCTGAAATACATATTTGTTTCCTAGTACTGAAAACTATCTTCAGTGAAAGGTGCATACAAATCCTAATATTTCCACAGTAACTGAACCAGTTTAACATCAATACAAGTAGATTCCTATGGGACATGTTGTGCATTTTGACATTTATTTTATTCAACACTGGTACATTACTATTTCTTCAGTTTATGCTCATCATAGCAAATATATTTCATCCAAAAATTTGCAAATTTATAGGCATTTTGTTCACATTCAATCACTTTATTCTACAGAACACATGTATTCCTCCATGTTTTTGATGGGTCTTTTCATGAGACTTCTTTCCAAACACATTATTTTCGATTTCCATGATCACTTTTGAAGCAAAACTCAAAGACACTTCGTGATAAACCATAACCCTAATATTACCATTAGATGTTTTGCTGGTTGGAATGAATGATGGTATATCGATATAAGATTTCTTATATATTTTCAGATATGAATTCAATCTATTATTTAAAGTGGGACCAGTTATATTATTGATTCACAATGTGGTCTATTCATGCACTATCTCTATATTCATAGACACAGTGTACACCTCTTTGTACCACCAATACTAATTTATAGGACTTAAAAACATTGCTCCCAGAAATGCTGGAAGAAATACTAATGTCACGCCATCTACATATACATTTTATCACAGTAATATTCTGGACACAAAATGCAAAGGTTACACTTATGATTGTACCAAAGCCTAAAAGGAAAGTGAACAGGGATTACTAAAAACATCCTTGTCCACATTGCCTAATGCTCTCAAATGTCAATCCTATTGGTGACTACATATTTGTTTCTTCCTAAGATTATATATTCAAACTCAACCCTGTTCAAAATGTCTAATCCTATCACTCACTTTGTACTTTCCCTGATTTTGTAATGTCTCTATTATTATCTGATTTCCTACATATTTTCCAAAGTTCATCATTGTGACTGAATCTTCATATGTGCTGACATTTACCTTCACCCTCTAACAGAAACCCTATTGCTAAAGAAGTTTTATTTTTCCAAATCCTATACTCACTCTCCTTCCAAAACCTACCAACTATCTTCCTAATCTTACCTACTATCCCTTTTTGACTGGATGTTCTCTTCCACATTCAATCATCCAATGTACAAGGTCCTATGCCATTGTATATTTATTTATCTGAGACATCTGTGCAGAAAGTAAGTCAACACTAAGTATACCAATGAAGGGCCCAATGCCCTTCAGGGTTTCAAATCTTAGATTTCTGTTTTCATACATATATTTCACCTACATATTCTTATAAATATCGTAGGTTCCCAATAACATTATTCATCCAGCAGAATAGTTCCTAACACAGATTGAACATGTTATTAACCCTAACCATACACTCTTCCCTCAATCTAACTTTACAGAAGAGCAGGGACAGAGTTGGTCTTACAAGACAGAAATTAAGGGATCTTTCACCTGCTGAGAACCTCAAAGGTCATTAAAGATGATCCCTGGAGAAGATGTAGGAAGCTATTAAGGACCTCAGAGAGCAAAAGTCATCTTTCATTGCAAACAACCTGGTCAGGATGAAGGGTTGTGTCAGAATCAGCCTCTCTCTTCTTAATGTAAAGAAGATGCAGCAAACCAGGCCTGTGTGGAGAGCTGTTCCTGGGTGCCTATGGTTTTATACCATTCTAACTTGTGAAAATGTCAGAGTAAGTAGGTGCAGCCTCCATCTCATGGGACCCTTGGAAGCAACTGTTAGGACAAAGTGGTTGCCAAGGTATGGACCTCATTCAGTTCCTGAAGGAAGTGACCTCACCTCACTTCCTTGGTGATGGAATTCTCTGAACTTGGGATCCAGAAAGCCAGGCATCCAGAGCCAGTCCCAGTCACAGTCCCAGTGGTCAAAATTTTTCGGATTTACCAAAGACAGAGTCAGTCTTTCTTGGTACCTACTTATGTGAGGATGGCCAAATGCCAGGAAGGTCTGAAGAGGGGCCTTTCCTGAGAAAGCAGATAGTGGCTCACCAGTGGCTCCTTACAGATTCACAAAGTTGGCCACAGAGACTAGATCTGAGACAGGACAGCCCATTATGAGGGAATTTCTTATGGCCCACCATCAAACGACACTCCGTATTGTCACAGAGGTACTTGGGGGTCTGTGTGGGTGTGGGTGTGGGTATTGGTTTGTGGTTTTGTCTCATGTTCTGAGAATAGGTAAGAAAGTCGGTTTGTTTGGTTTGGTGTGAACTGATTCTAGTAAGTCGTTTGACAAGGCTAGTCTTTCGATATCTGTGTATCCCACTGTGTCCATGGTTGTAGACAATAGAAAAGAGAATGCATAAATACATGTGTCCTTTCTAGTAGAAATCTTCCCAGCATTCATTCTGCCCAATTTATGAATGGTCTGCGGCTTGCCTAATGGATGGGCAACACCTAATATCTTCTTAAGTTCCTGTTCTCTACCTGAATTATGGGCAACCTCCAGAATACGCTCATGGTATTGTGTCCAAGATATGAACCACCTCCACGCTCTGTGATACGGCCATGTACTAGAGAGCTGAAGGAAATGATGAGCATCTCAGAAAACTCAGATATCAGTGTGACCAGGAAAGTCTCAATGGAAAAACCCCGCTTTGGGCCTTTTGCTTACATATCCTTCTGTTGCCCTGAATGTCAGGAAGGTCTTTGCCTCAGGCTATGCCTTTTTGAAGCCTGAAGAAAACAGTTTTCAAATGGAAATGTATAAACATTACCTGTGGCTCTTTCTTAATTGCTTTGGAAAGGGATGTGTCTGAATCAGCCTCTTGGCCCTGTGTGAGGCTGTGGCTTAGATTCTCAGCACCTGATGGATCTAAAGAAAAATCCCATGTGTGCATGCAAATCAAAAAGCCAAAAGAGCAGTCATTTTGGATGAAGTTTCTCGCCTTCCTCTGTAAGATTTCTGACTTCCATCATTGAGAATATGGATCCTTTGGGTCAAATGAGTTCTTCAAAGCCCTGCAGACACTAGACCATAGGTTCTTGGGTTTTCTCATGACTCCAATTAACATAAAGAATCTAAACACCACAGTCAGTAGGCCTCAAAATTGAGAATAAGAGCAATATTAACGGCAGGCCTCTTTGAACACTCCTGGTTCACAGGAAGGATGTCCCGGCCACACTGACTTTAGGCAAATGGATGCAAGGGAGCTTATTTTGGACACTGTCTTAGGCTGTGCCCCTCATGGAAACCTCCAGCCAGAGGTTATGATGAGTGTCTATATGGAAGAAAATGAGGGCCATGTGGGAGTGTCTTGATTTTAATTGCGGTCATTTGTGTGGCGCTTGGAATAGATGACTGGGTCCACCTGGGCTTGAACACTGGTGTGATTCTCCTTAGAGACTGAGTTCTGGAACTTACCTCAAAGAAGTATTGCCTTGTATTGTGTTGGGATTTTAGGAGGCCATGCATGAGAGTCGCCCTTGGAAACTGGGATCTATGCCCAGGTTGGCTTTCCACAGAGCACTGGGAATCTTGGGAAGGATATCACATAATTTTATTCTTAAAGACTTGGCAGCCATAGTTGCAAGTCAAAACACATATGGACCTCAAATTGTAGACCTCAATAGGTCTGGCTTCATGGGACCTTTTGGCCTGTCTTTGGGAAGCCTTGCGTGTGATAGTTCTCCAGAGCTTTCATTGAAATGAGCTTCCTCTCCATTTAATCATTCCTGAATGAATTGAAACCCACAGTGCCTCCAACTTCACCCTTGAAAAATGGCTAGATAAATACCTTTAAATTTTTGACATTCCCATGACCGGGTGGACCTGGAGAACCTATGGATGTCCTATTGATGACCATCAGTGTACCAGACAGTGCCTTGATTGACTGGGTTTCATGAAAATGGTGTAGAACGGAGATGCCAGTAATTTGGAGCCTGCTGAGTAGTCGGCCTAGAGCAGTGGTGTGCTGGTGTGTGTTAAAACATCTGTGGTCGGGTCATCTGCATCTGCCCTTCGCTTCCAAATGGTTTGTGACTGACATGGTACAAGCCCCAGATCCTTGTATGTAAAGGCATCTTGTTATATGGAGAGGATTCAGGGCAATGTTTACAATCAGATTGCTATGGTCAAGAGGGCAAGCTATGTGGGATAGAAGCCTTGTTGGTGCATTCTCCTGCAGACCCTTACCCACCACACGTGACAGAACTCCCTCCATCACTGTGTCCCAGTTGAACTTCTTGTATTTTGTGAAGCAAATATCAAACTCCCAGTGCAGCTGCAAAAAACACCACAAAAATTGGAGGATGACCAATGGCTTCACATTCCACCCTGGGAGACACTTAGCCACCAGTGGCCACAGTTTCCCTACAAAGAGAGAATTCAGCACTGCTGCCTCATGTTCATTGGAAAATAAGAAACAATGTCCTCTAGGTCACATAGATGCTGACCCAGCTTTGATCGTCTCTCTATAAAGGAAGCTAAAGCTCCCAAAAACAACCTCAGATGAAGTTTCTCAAGAAATATTTAGGCCGGCAGAGCTCCATGTTTGTGGTGTTTTTACCCTGTCTCTGACTTTTGGAAACTCCTATACCACCTCCAAGGTTGTGAACTCCTGAGCATTTTCCATTCCAGATGTGTATTCACAGATTTTCTAACTCTTCTCCTCTAATTGTGTCTTACATGGGATGAAGGTAATGTCAAGGCATTGTTCTGAATACACATTGGATTCTTTTTCCAATTTTCCATTTGAAATACTGAATCCCTGACTGTCAGGCATAGAAGGAATTCACCTTCAAAGAATAGCCTGACACTTACAAGAAACAGCCCCCATGGAGACATCCTGTCTGGGAGACATCCTGTAGCCAACTGTGTCTCTGAGACATCCTGTTGCCATCTGTATTCCTGAAACATCCTGAGTTTATCTCACCTTGTGAAGACATCCAGGAACTTTGGATAAGAGAGCTTTCCCATCTCCAGCATATAAATGCCCCTGTGTGAAAAATAAAAGTTTGCAGCTTGATCAGAACTCCTGTCTTGCTGTCCCTTCACTCCTGTCCCTTCATTCCTCCGCATCTAGGTTCGCTGCCCCTGTTGATGTGTCTTTCCAGCCGTGACTACTGGCACCCACTGACTGGGGCTCGAGCCTTTGACTGATTGGGAACCCCGTCCTCCTGGAAGACTTCATCAAGTGGAGCTCGCGATTGCCTCAGCAGACACCACAAAGAGACAGATCCAGGAGGAGAGTGGGGATGACGCACGGTGAGTGACCCACCATGGGACAAGCAGTTTCGTCACATGATTTGTTTTTGTCAGGCCTCAAGGAGTCCTTCAAGACATGAGGGGTGCGTGTTAAGAAAAAGGACTTAAAATTTTTCTTCTAATACATAGGAGAATTGTGTACATGGTTTCACATTGAAGTGACCATTGATGGCAAAAGATGGCTTAGAGTAAGAGACTGTTTAAAAGATTATTATGAAACCTTTGGCCCAGAAAAAGTGCCAGTTCCCACCTTTTCTTACTGGAACTTAGTTAATGAAATTCTTAAAAGTTCACCCTTTGACAATGGTACCTTACAACTTGTCAGGATTGGAGAAGAGACTATGCAAAACACCTCTCGTCTCCCCACGGCATGCCCATCAGTTAGTATAGACATTGACCCTTCTCAGTCTCCCCAGGACCCTGGGAACCTTCCTAGTCCCCCTCAAAATACCACCCTAATGAATAAGGCTCCAATGGTTACCAAACACCTTTATCGAGTTTTAAATCCCAGAGACACATTGACCCCTGGGACGGAGGCTACCTTGGAGAAGGAAGCAGCAAGCTACAATTCAGAAGATGCGCCACCTCTCAGGACCCTGCCACAGCCTATAGGACTTACACATCTACCTACCTCCTATATCCCTCCTGCCTTTTGTGCTCCAGCCTTTCAGGAGCAAAATTCAACCCAGATATTTTTCCCCACTTCCCTTGCCTAGCCTGGCTCCCTTGTGAGAGTCTCTCCAACATAGACGGGAACAGATCAAACTTTTAAAAGAATTAAGATCCCTAGACTCTGAGCTCTGTTCATTAGCCTTAGGCACGGAGTCAATGCAAACTGGCCCACGGCGGTCTAATACAAATGCTAAGCCACTCCATCAGCCTGTTCTCGCCTTCCCAGTCACCCGCAGTCAGATAGATAAGCCTGCCCAGGCTGAGGTCAAAGACTTAGACGAGGATCAAGAGGAGGAAGTGGGGGAAATGGATCAAGGAGATCAGGACTCAGAGGATGAGAAGTTCACCCCTAGGCAGGAAGGAACCCAGAGTGTCTACAAAAAAATTAAGCCTGCGTTTTCTTGAAAAACATAAAAAGACTTGTGCTCACAATGGCCCCACTGTGCCCTACAAGTTGACTTTATTAGAAAGCCACAGCGCACAATGGCTTACTCCCAATGATTGGAAATTTTTAGACCGAGCTACCCTCAGTGCCGGAGATTTCCTGTTATGGAATGCAGATTTCGAGGAGCACTGTCAGGAAACTGCTCAAAAAAAATTAACTAAGGCCTCCTCTAAATCCTGAACTTATGTTAAGCTAGTGGGCTATGCGCCATTTGACACTAAAACTAAATAGGCACGTTTCCCTGCTGGAATTTTGGCGCAGATTCAGATGGCTTGCTTACATGCTTGGAGATGCCTCCCTCAAACTGGCTCGGCTACCACTTCTTTGGCAAAAATTTGACAAGGACCCAACGACCCTTATAGAAACCTTGTTCCCCGGCTTAACCTAGCTGCAGAATGCTTGCTTGGACCAAGCGAAAGCAAAAGAACTTTTGTAAAACATCTTGCCTTTGAAAACGCCAACCTGGCATGTCAGCATGTTCTTCGACCACATAAGGAAAAAGGGAAACTTTCGGACTTTATTAGACTCTGTGCAGGGGTGGGTGCAGCCCATGCCATGGGTCTCGCCCTACATGCCCCCTTTATCAAGGCCTTTCACAATCCTGGCTCATGTACTTGCTTTACTTGTAAACAACCTGGCCATTTTGCACGCAAGTGTCTGAAAGACAAACAAAGCGTAGGAATATCGTCTCCTCAAACTGGGGCTAAACCGCCCCCAGCTACCCTTTGTTCTAGATGTGGTAAATGTCATCACTGGGCCAGTAAGTGTAGATCTAAGACAAATGGCCTCAGACAGCCTATTTCTTCCTGCTTCTCAGGAAAACCCTGCGGGGCCAGCCCCTGGCCACGACCTCCCCCAGGACAAAACCAGGGGCAATAAGGTTTATTCCCTACCAAACTCCAAACCTACCACAAAATTCTTCCCCACAATTGCCTCCCTCCAACTAGCCACCCCAGGCAGCGCAGGATTGGACCTCTGTGCCACCACCGATACAATATTAGACTCAATGCAAGGGCACCAGATAATACCCACTAGAATTATGGGTCCCCCTTCATCTCATACGAGTGCCCTTATTCTTGGAAGAGTCTCTGCTACCTTAAATGGTGTTCAGGTCTTCCCTGGCATTAATGATAATGATTTAACTGGAGAAATAAAAATACTAGCAACAGCTATTAATGGAGTTGCGGCCATCCCAGCAGGAACAAGACTTGCACAATTAATATTCCTTCCCTTGGATTCAGGAGGCACTTCCACCGCCCAAACATAAAATGGGGGACAGCCTCCCTCGGCTCCTCTGATGTATATTGGGTTCAGCCCATTTCTCACAATAGACCCACCCTTACCTTACTTATTGAAAAAAAGGAATTCCAAGGAATTCTAGATACTGGAGCTGATGCCACAATTATTTCTCACAAATACTGGCCATCAGGTTGGCCCATCACCCCATCCTTGAATGACCTAAAAGGGTTAAGAGTCAAAAAATCCCCATGTCAGTTCTAGGGCTCTTAGCTTTACTGATAAAGAGGGTAATAAGGTGACTGTCACTCCTTTCATTGTTCCTGACCTCCCTGTTAACCTATGGGGCCGAGATATTTTGAGTCAAATGGAAGTCATTCTTGCCAGTCCCAATTCCATGATGACTCATCAAATGCTTCGTATAAATTTTGTCCCTGGTACAGGCCTTGTGAAACTGAGACAAGGACTGGTGGGGACTATAAAACCCATAAAAAAACAAATACATATGGACTTGGGTATTCTGATTTTTAGTGTCGGTTCCTGACCCTCCTGTACCCCATGCAGATAAAATTATTTGGGAGACTCAGACTCTTGTGTGCGTGGATCAGTGGCCCCTTACCCCCCAAAAAAATTGGAGGCTGCCTCCATGTTAGTGCAGGAACAGCTGGCAGCCGGCCATGTAGAGCCCTCAACCTCACCATGGATTACTCCTATTTTTGTTATCAAGAAAAAATAAGACAAGCGGCATCTTTTACAATATTTGTGTGCCAGTAATAAAGTTATGTGCCTGATGGGAGCACTACTGTCTTGAATTCCCACACCAATGGCTATTCCCAAAACTATTGTAAAATGGTTATTTACTTAAAAGTTTGCTTTTTTACCATTCCTTTACATCCTGAGGATAGACCCTATTTTGCCTTTAGTCTCCCTTGCATTAATTTCCACGGCCCTATGCAGAGATTTCAATGGAAGGTTCTTCCCCAAGGTATGGCCAACAGCCCTAGTCTTTGCTAAATATAAGTTGTTCAAGCAGTAGACCCTGTGAGAGAGTGATGACCACAATTTTATGTTTTACATAATATGGATGAATTTTTAATTGCTGCACCTAATTACCATGACCTTAATAATTGTTACTTGGACCTTTAGAAAACCCTCACTACCTTGAGACTACGGATAGCTCCTGATAAGGTTTAAACACAGGACCCTTATACCTATTTGGGCCTTAAACTTCAAGATAATCAGATCCAAATTCATAAAATACAACTGCGTGTGAACCATCTTCACACCCTTAATGATTCTCAAAAATTACTGGGAGATATTCAATGGCTAAGAACATATTTATAATTATCCACTTGTGTACTTTTGCCCCTTAATGATATTTTGAGAGGTGATTCCTACCCTTCCTCCCCTCAAAAGCTTACTCCCGAGGCATGACAGGCATTAAACCAAGTCACAGAGGCCATTGCCAAACAGTTTGTTACACAAATTTCTTATAACCTTCCTCTGGTTCTGGTTCTTTTACACACTCCTCATATACCCTCAGGAAAATTTTGGCAGTGATATCCATATTTTAAAAATAAAGGCTTCCCCTTGCTTTGGGTCCATTTATCCACCACATCCTCCAAGTTTATTACCGTTTATCTTGCTCAGGTAGCTTCTATTATTATTAAAGGTCGTTTGCTTTCTCGACAACATTTTGGCAAAGACCCTGATAATATTTTAATTCCATATACTAATGACCAAACCCAATTTTTACTACAGAGAGGGCATGAATGGGGTATTGCCCAATCAGGCCATTTGGGAACAATTGATAACCACGTCCCCAATGACACCCTTTTACATTTTGTCCAGATACATCCATTTATTTTTCCCAAAATTACTCAAAAGGCTCCCAGTTCCAAGCCCTTACTGTCTTTACAGACGGTTCCAGTAATGGCTGTGCGGTCTTTGTTGTCAATAACCAGATTACAACCTTTGATACTGTCTATCATTCAGCACAGTTTGTGAAATTGTTTGCCATAACACAAGTTTTTATAACATTTTGTGATAATCCTGTTAATATTCATAAAGACAGTGCCTACATTGCTCATTCTGTGCCCCTGCTGGAGATTTCACCCGCGATTAAAGCTTCTTCCAATGCGGCCTTTCTGTTTCATCAGCTTCAGCAGCTAATTCAGGCCAGACAACACCCATTTTTCTTAGGACACATCAGGGCACACTCTGATCTTTCCGACCCTCTAACACAGGTAATGCTCAAGCTGATGCAGCAACTCCTACCATCTTTCAAATTTTTGGTGCCTCCATTCAATAGGCCACGGAGCTAAACAATCTTCACCAACTAAATTCCCAGAGCCTTCGATTACTTTGTAAAATTACCAGGCAACAGAAACGAGAAATAGTAAAAGAATGCCCTGCTTGCGCTCTCTCCCTCCCCATTCAACACTTGGGAGTTAACCCCCGAGGATTACTGCCAAATCAGGTTTGGCAAATGGATGTTACTCATTTTCCTGAATTTGGAAAAACCAAATATATACACGTTTCTATCGATAACTTCAGCAGCTTTATTTTTGCATCACCACATTCTGGAGAGGCTACCAAAGATGTCCTTTCTCATCTTGTTTCAGCCTTTTCCATAATGGGTAAACCAATACATATTAAAACAGATAATTGTCCTCCATATACCAGTGCCAAGTTTAAACAGTTTTGTGCTACCTTGCAATTTTGTCATCCTACTGGAATTCAATACAAACCTCAGGGCCAAGGCATTGTGGAATGTTCCACCTTACCTTAAAGACTTGGCTATCCCGCCTTAAGGCTTCCGCCCTTGTATTTACCACTCACAGGCATTGCCTTAACCATGCATTATTTGCCCTTTCTTTTCTTACCCTAGACAGTGAAGGCCTTTCGGCTGCAGACACACACTGGCATCCCTTTTCCAATTCTGATCAGCCACCTGTTATGTGGCGAAATCCCCTTACAAATAAATAGAAATGCCCACATCCTGTCCTCATCTGGGAATGTGGCTCAGCTTGTGTTTTGGACCAAGAGCTAGCAGCCCCAAGATGGTTACCAGAATGCCTGGTTAAACAGGTTAATGACTTACCTCAAACCGGGGACGGAGGCCCTCTCCCTGAGTACAAATTTTCCCCTTTTTCGGATCCATCCAACAATCTGTGTGAGGATCCTGCTTAAGGCACTTGTGCTGAACAGGTTTGTGCACGGAGGCCTGGGCCCTCCACCTTCCAACATCATGGAGTACCTTCCCCCCCCTCCCCCCGTGAAGGCAAGGGAGGATCTTGGACTCAGGCTCCCACTAGTTGGAACCAGACTGCTGACTGCATGACTAAGGTGGCTTACCTCCGTTCCGAGGTTGACCATAAATTCAGAGGAGTTCATCAGCCTAAATGGGTATGTGTTAACAAGCCAAAGATTATTCCCCCTAGTACAAGTAAAGCTCTCCAAAATTGTTCTGCAACCCGTACGCATACCCAGGCGATGCATGTCTCTTGTTTTGTGTCGGCCTCAATTTGTGTTAACAAGCAGGGAGAATAATTTTTTGAAGCCTCCCTAACTAAAACTCATGAAGCAGGGTGGACCACTATTCATTATACCCCCGTTCTCTTTGACCAGGGAGGAGAAGGCAAATACACCAAGCTACAGTCAGCTGGGTGCCAAGGCACTGTCGGAAAAACTTCCTACTGGCCCATTAAGGACCCTACAGGGGTCTCTGATGGTAGAGGACCCACTGATGCAGTCAAGCATCCTCAGATAATCAAACTTTTGAAACCCCAAATCCCTGAGCTCACATATCATCCCTTAATGTAGCCGAAATCCCAGTTCCCAGGTTTAGATACCAATACATTAGATATTTTGCAAACTACCTTCTCCTACCTTAATAATTCCAACCCCACCCTTGCTGGTAATTGCTGGCTCTGCATGACAACAGGGGCAAGCATGCCTATGGCAGTTCCTATTAATTCTACTATGGACAATGATAATACATGCCAACCCGGATTTCCCTTTAAAGTACAGCCTATAGGCACTTTTACATTATGTCTTTTAGGCGTGATGCAGAATAATACCTATGATATGGATTTTGGAATTGCTTCCTTTGGAAATTGCTCAACAGAACAAAATTATTCCTCACCCATCCCATCTCTTTGTCCCCCCAATGGCACAGTTGTTATGTGTTGAGGAAATGTGGCCTTCCCCAGGCTTCCAGCGAATTGGAACAGTGGCTGTGTTCTTGCCTTATTACTCCCTGATATAACTATTGTCCCAGGAGACGAACCTCTAGCCTAGACACCTTAGTCAAAAGACAGAGGCGGGCGATACAGGCCTTATCACTTATTGCCAGCCTTGGAATAACAGCTGCTGTGGGCACAGGTACACTGGCTTAGGCACGGCAATACACCCTTACCATCGCCTGTCTCAACAACTTAAAATGATGTACAAACTCTATCAGAAACCATTAAAGATTTGTAGGACCAAATAGACTTCCTGGCAAAAGTGTTCCTTCAAAACAGACGAGGCTTAGATTTGCTGACTGCTAACCAGGGAGATATTTGATTGGCCTTAGGGGAACGATGCTGCTTTTATGCCAATAAATCAGTCATAGTATGCACTAAATTTAAGCAGCTTCAAGAAGATCTAGAAAAGAGATGAAGGGAACTATTTGAAAATCCCCTCTGGACAAAGCTTAATGGATTTCTACCCTACCTTCTTCCCCTATTAGGCCCTTTGTTGGGTTTACGTTTAATGGTGACCATAGGACCCTGCATTATAAACAGTGTGGTACAATTTATTAAAGAACACATTAATATTATGGCCTCTAAGCCCCTACAAATCCACTATCATCATCTGGAGATGGAAGACCACGCTGTCAACTTTTAAAAGGATGTTCTACCCTTCTGACAGGCTTATTTCTTAAGTTTACATCCCCACAAATCTCTCTTTCTTACATAAAACTATAAGTAACAGCTCTGACAAACCATCTTCTGCCCTTGCCATAAGGGTTCGTCTACATGGGCCCTTCGGCTTGGGGGAAGACGCACCCATGGAGTGAGGACGTTAGGCCACAATATCGGAGGGTGCAGGAAGGATTGCAAAAGGATGGATCCACGGATCCCCAAACACAAGACCTGTGAGTGACATGCTCTGGTGCATGGCGGTTGGCATGCTTCCGCTTCAAGGCCATCTCCTCCAAAAACATGCCAAGGCCACCACGAAATCTGCTAGTAAAGATGCTCGCTCGGATCAGGAGATATTCTAAGGCCTCCTATAGAAACAGAGCCTCTAACCCCCCCCCTAAAAACATGGCCGGTAAGGTAGGTCAAATATTTTATATAAGAAAGGGGGAGATGTCAGGGGCTAAAAGGAAGTTCTCCTTCAAAAAATAGCCTGACACTTACAAGAAATAGCCCCCTGGGAGACATCCTGCCTGGGAGATATCCCACAACCATCTATCTCCCTGAGACATCCTGTCGCCATCTGTCTTCCTGAAATATCCTGAGGTTATCTAACCCTGTGAAGACATCCAGCAACTGCCGATAAGAGAGCTTTCCCATCAGCAGCATATAAACACCCTGTGAGAACAATAAAAGTTTGCAGCTTGATCAGAACTCCTGTCTGGGTGTCATCTGTCCTGTCTTTTGTCCCTTCATTCCTTCCCAACTATGTTCGATGCCCACGTTGATGTGTCCTGCCGGCCGGGACACCTGGCACTAACCCATACCCTACTAGAATATGACTACTAATCCTAATATGATGGAGAAAAATAACCCAAATAGAATAGAAATACAAGCAGTTCAGAGGAGGCATGGTGTATAGTTGGAGTTGCCTTTTGCATGATCTAGGGTAGGTGTTATAAATCTAGCTAATTTTTAAATGAAATAGTTCTCCATGTGTTTTTAAAGTTAAAAAATATGTGAATACCTGTCTCCCTTTCTCTGTAGCCTACTTGCCACATGTATTTTATATGCACATATAGAATCCTACGTGGTATCACACGTATATTCTTGTGAGGTGGCTGACTTAGCAGATTCAAATTGTGAGAAGAGATCACTTCTCCTAAACGCTGTTGGAACTGAAAATTCAACCTATGGGGGAGCCTCCTAGTAAAAAAAAAACATTATACATAAATCCATGCTAAGTAAAATTAATATTTTTGCATCAGTGGATGATATATATTTCATGAAGAATTTCGATTGGCATATATATTGCTACTTTTCATTGTCTGTGTTTGTGTTTTGTGTATATATATATATATATTCCACTTGGGGGCCTTCAGGGTTAAAAGTTATTTTGGCCCGGAGCTTGGTGAGCAGAACTCTGCCCATCAATGGGGCCGGGCATTCTGGGATTACTTGGAAGGAGTGATGGATTTTTCCTTTCCCCTGGTCCCAGGTCCTCTTAGTTGTCCAAGCCCGATATTTACTGCAATTAGCCCCTTGAATTAGAGACCTTTTATTTGATAGAGGGCAAAATGGAGCCTTAATGGCTGAGTATATTGCCCCTGTATCCACTTCAATGTTTACTGGGGTGCCCTCCACTTCAAAAGTTAACCTGAGCTCGGGGAGGGGATCTGATCCCCAACTTTCTTAGTCATCCTGCAGAGTCAGGATGGCTGGCTGGCGTGGCTGTCTCTTTCTAGGGCTCTCTTTGGCCCAGTGTCCTTTTTCTTTACAATAGGCACATTGATCTGAGGCCAGGGGTGGCCTCTAGTTTGGGCCCAGGTATCCCTTCCTGTCTCCATGTTTCTTATTTCTGGCCTATTTGTTGTTGTGACCAGGACCTGAGTCAATTCCTTAGTCTGTCTTTTGTTTCTTTTATCCACCCTTTGCTTCCTTATCTTCCTCAGTTTCTCTCGTATAGTATACGTTTTTGGCTTCTCTGACTAAATCTCTCAAAGTCATATCTTGTAATCCATCTAAGTGTTGTAACTTTCTTTAAATATCCATGGCAGCTTGCCCAATAAAGGCCATCATGACAGATGCCTTTTGAGCCTCTGCTTGAGTATCAAAAGGAGTATATCTCCTATATGCCTCCATAATTCTCTCTAGAAACATAGAGGGAGATACATCAGGCCCTTGAATAAACTCTATTACCTTGGCCAAATTAGTTGGTCGCCTAGCAGCCACTAAGATACCCGCTATTAGAGCCCGGAGATAAGTGGACAGATGCTCCCTACCTTCAAAGGTGTTGGGGTCCCAGTTTTGTCGATTCCACGGAAAGCCGGGTTGAATATGTTGGGAAGTGGTGTCAGTCAACCATCTGGTCCGAGGATATTTTTTTCTAGCTTCCAAGAGGATTCTCTTTTGTTCCTCTGTCATGAAGAGAGTCCCTAGGTGTTGTTGGCAGTCATTCCAAGTAGGCTGGTGTGAAAACATCTATGAATCAACCACACCTGAGACACGAGTGGGGTCCTCTTAAAAGGGGGGATTGTTATTTTTCCAGTTATATAGGTCTGAAGAGGAGAAAGGCCAATACTGGTAGGCTTGCAATTTTTCCCCATGGCCATCATCAATCATTGGCACATAGGGACGGAGGGGGAGCATCACGGGAGTTCCAGGGTTTTCAATCTTTCATTGATGGTGAGTTCCTTTAGCCGGGCCAGGTTCCTCCAGGGGAGGAGGGTCTGTGTGTGCCGCGGGGGAGTTTTCTGGAGGGTGCTGGGCTGGCTTAGCTTCCTCCAATGGCGGAGAGGCTGAGTCAGCAGCAGGGGAATCACTTAGAGGGTGTTGGGTGTTGGGAGACCAGGGCAAGGGATAAGGAGAGGGATGAGAGTGCAGTAGAGTTAAATCTTGTGACTTAGGCAGAAAAGAGGGTGGAGGAGGAGGAGGAGCAGAGGGTTTGAGAGATCGTGGGGGAAGGATTAGGAGCGGGGGCAGGGGCAAAGAAAGGCTTCACCCATGGAGGAGATTTGCAGAGGTAATGCCAGGTTAAGATATATGGCTTTTGATCTGGATGGCTAAGTGGCCCTTCCTGAAAGACAATATCTCTGACTTTTTAAATTAGTGAGAAGTAGAAAAATCCTTCTAAGGGCCATCCGAATCCAAAGGTGGGCCACTCTGAGGCACAGAGAGTCTGCCAGGTCCAGCGGTTTACTGAAAAAGAAAGATTCTGAGCCCTTAAGCCGAATTTGGTCCAGTGATCAAGGGTCAGGGACAGAGGCATTGAAGTGCTCTTTTCCATAATGAAAAATGCACAAACAGTAAAAGCAATGACACATGACACAGACAAGACAAGACAATAAAGACAGGAAATGGACGTCCAACACTGAGACGAGGACTGAGTAGCCGGCAATACCTGATGGGCTGGCAATACCGAATCTGAAACAAAATATCACTGAGTTGAGGAGACTATTGTTCCTTGATTTTCAGAGTCCTCTGGGGTGTCCCTCAGGGTGGTGGCCTGTGGCTCTGTGACACATCTGTCAGCCACCGTGAGAGAGAGCTCACACTCTTCATTGACAGCCATTTTGCCAAGCTCTAACCTGAAACCTGACACCAGAAAGAGGCGCCTTACAAATCCCTTGAGGAGCCAGTTGGGGTCTCTCGTCCGCTGCTGCCAGAACTCGGTGGAACTCCATATGTAAAGGTCGGATGAGTGTCAGGCGAAGAGACCTCTAAGAAACTGTCTCATACAAAAGCAAAGGGTTTATTGGTGGCCAGCATGCTGGGGCTCAGAGCTCACTTCAATAGAGCAGAGAGTCCTGAGAACAGCTTAAACAGGGCTTATATACTTTCCTTGGGGAGGGCAGGGAGGGAAGTTAAGTATACAGAAAAACATGAAGAGACAACTACCTATTTTACTAACTTTTCACTAACGACTATACTTTGCCAGATTTCCTAATGTATCTATTGATATCTATTTTCCTACATATTTTTCCCAGTTCATCATTGTGGCTGACTCTTCACATGTGCTGACATTTACATTTACTCTATACCCGAAAAGCTATAGCTAAAGAACATTTGGTGCAAATTCTATACTCACTCTCCTTTCTAAACTACCGACTATCTTCTTAATCTTACCGACTATCACTTTTTGACTGGAAGTTATCTTTGACAATCAATCATCCAAGGCACAAGGTCCAATGCAATTGTATATCGATGTACCTGAGACATCTGTGCAGAAAATAAATAAAAGCTAAGTATCACAATCAAGGTCCTAATACACTTCTGGGTTTTAAATCTTACATAGATTTCTGTTTTCATACTTATATTTTACCTATATATTCTTGTAATTATCGCAGGTCATCAATACCATTATTCATCCAGCTGAATGATTCCTAACCCAAATCAAACCTGTTATTAACCCTAACCATACACTGTTGCCTCAATCTAACTTTACAGAAGAGAAGGGACAGAGATGGTCTTACAATACAAAAATGTAGGATTCCTTCCAACTACTGAGAAACTCAAAGGTCCATGCAAAAATGATCCCTGCAGAAGTTGTAGGCAGCTATGTAGGAACTGAGAGAGCAAAAGTCATCTTTCATTGTAAAAAACTTGGTCAGGATGAAGGAATGTGTCTGAATCAGCCTCTGTCTTCTTAATTTAGAGAAGAAGGACCCAACCAGGCCTGTGTTGAGAGCTCTTCCTTGGTGCCTATGGTTGATATACCATTCTAAGTTGTGAAAGTGTCACAGGAAGTAGGGGCAGCCTCCATTTCATGGGACTCTTTGAAGCAACTGTTAGGACAACATGGTTGCCAAGGCAGTGACCTTATTCACTTTCTGAAGGAAGTGACCTCACCTCACAACCTTGGTGACAGAACTCTCTGAACTTGGGATCCAGGAAGCCAGTCACCAAAATCCAGTCCCAGTCCCACTCCCAGGTGTCTCACTTGCTTGGATTTACCAAGGACAGATTTAGTCTTTCTTGGTACCTACTGATGTGAGGATGGCCAAATGCCAGAAAGCTCTGAAAAGTCACCTTTACTGAGAAAGCAGGTATTGGATCACCGCTGGCTCCTCAGTAGTTCAAAATGTTGACCAAAGAGACCAGATCTGAGACAGGACAGGCCATTTTGTGGGAATAAAATATGGTCCACAATTAGAGAAACTCTGGATAGTCACAGACCTACTTCGGGGAAGGAGGTGCCTTTGTGGGTGTGGGTGTGAGTTTGTGGATTTGTCTCATGTTCTCAGAATAGGTAGGAAAGTCGGTATGTTTGGTTTGGTGTAGACTGTTTCGAGTAAGTCGTTTGACAAGGCGAGTGTTTCTATGTCTGTGTATCCCACGGTGTCCATGGTTGTAGACATTAGAAAAGAGAATGCATCAATTGATATGTCCTGTCTAGTTGAAAGCTTCCCAGCATTCATCCTGCCCAATTTATGAATGGATTTCAGCTTGCCTTATCGATGGGCAACACTTGCTATCTTTCAAAGTTTCTGCTTTCTTCCTGAATTCTGGCCACTCTCCAGAATAGGCTCATGGTTTTGTGTCCAATATATGTACCACTTCCAAGCCCTGTGACATCGCCATGTACTGGATAGCTGAAGGGAATGGCGAGCATCTCAGAAAACTCAGGTATCAGTGTGATCAGGAGAGTCTCAGTGGAGAAACCCTGCTTTGGGCCTTTTAATTACCAATTGTTCTGCTGCCCTGAATGTCTGAAAGGTCTTTGCCTCAGGCCACCCCTTTTTGAAGCCTGAAAAAAAACTGTTTTCACATGGAAATGAATGGGCATCACCTGAGGCTTTTTGCTTAATTCCTTTGGAAAGGATGTGTCTGAATCAGCCTTTTGGCCCTGTGTGAGGCTTAGGCTTAGATTCTCAGCACCTGATGGATCTAAAGAACGATCCCATGTGTGCATACAAAACCAAAATAGCCAAAAGAGCAGTCATTCTGGATGAAGTCTCTCCCCTTCCTTTGTGAGGTTCTAGACCTACATCAAGTTAGAATAGGAATGCATTGGGTCAAATAATTTCTTCAAAGCCCTGCAGAGGCTAGCCCGTAGGAGCTTGGGTTTCCTCATGTCTCCAATTCAGACAAAGAATCTAAACCCCACAGTCAGTAGTCCTCAAATTGGAGAAGCAGAGAAGTATTAACAGCAGGCCTATGTGATCACACCAGGTTCACAGGAAGGGTGTCCAAGCCACCCTGTTTTTAGGCACATTAGGGGCAAGGGAGATTATTTTGGAGACTGTCTTGGTCTGCACCCCTCATAGAAACATTCAACCAGAGGTTATGAAGAGTGTTTATATGAAAGATCATGAGGGCCATGTGGGAGTGTGTTGGTTTTAATTGTGGTCATTTGTGTGGTGGTTGGAAGAGATGACTGGGTCCACCTTGACATGAACTCTGGTGTGATTCCCCTAAGAGACTGAGTTCTGGAACTGACCTCAGAGATGTATTGCCATGAATTGTGTTGGGATGTTATGAGTTCACGCATGAGAGTCGTCCTTGGAAACTGAGATGTATGCCCAGGTTGTATTTCCACAAAGCACTGCGAATCACAGCCAAGATATCACATGATTTTATTCTGAAAGACTTGGCAGCCATAGTTGAGAGTCAAAACACACATGGACCTCACATTGTAGACCTCAATGGGCCTGGATTCACGTGACCATTTAGCCAATCTTTGGGAAGCCTTGCCTGTGAGAATTCTCCATAGCTTTCATTGACATGAGCTTCCTCAAAATTTAATGGTTCTGGATTGATTTGAAACGTACAGTGCCTCCAACTTCATCTTTCAAAAATGGCTAGATAAATACCAAGAAATTTTTGAAATTCCCATGACCAGGTGGCACTGGAGAACCTTTGGATGTCCTGTTGCTGATCATGAGTATACCAGACAGTGCCTTGATTGACTGAGTTTCATGAAAATGGTGTAGAACAGAGATGCCAATAAATTGGAGCCTGCTGAGTACTTGGCCTAGAGCAGTAGTGGGCAGGTGTGTGATAAAACATTTGTGGTGGGGCCATGTGGATCTGCCATTAGCTTCCAAATGTCTTGTGACTGACATGATGCAGCAAGCAGTCCCTTCTATGTAAAGGCATCTTGTAATATTGAGAAGTTTCAGGGAAAGTTTCAGAATTAAGTTGCTATGGTCAATGGGGAAAGCTATGTGGGATAGAAGCATGGTTGGTGCATTGTCCTGCAGAAACTGACCCACCACACGTGACAGAACTCCCTCCAGCACTGTGTCCCTTGACACACTGTTGACCTCTTTGTATTTTGTTAAGCAAATACCAAACTCCCAGTGAAGCCGCAAGAAACACCATGAAAACTTTAGGATCACAAAATGGCTTCACAGTCCACACGGGGAGACACTTAGACCCCAGGGGCCACAGTTTAGCTACAAACAGCAAATTCAGCACTGCTGCTCATGTTCAGTGGAAAATAATAAACCATGTCCTCCAGATCACATAGATGCAGACCCACCTTTATTGGTCTCACTAGAAACGAAGCTAAAGCACTTGACAACAACATATGTTTCAAGTGCCCAACCTCAGAGGCAGTTCCACAAGAAGTCTTTAGGCCAGAAGAGCTCCAGTTTGTGGAGTGTTTACCCTGTCCCTTACTTTTGGAAACTCCTTAGCATACTCTATTTCAAATATGTATTCACAGATTTTCTAACTCTTCTCCTCTAATTTTGTCTTACTTGGGGACTAGGTAATGTCAAGCCATTGTTCTGGATGACAGTGGGAACAATTTTTTGTAGCACATATTTGTATACACATTGGATTCATTTTATAATTTTCCAGTCAAAATAGTGAATCCCTCACACTAACCCCTATGCTACTAAACTCTGACTAGAATAATAACCCAAACAGAATTGAAATACAAGCAGTTCAGAGGAGGCATCGTGTATAGTTGGACTTGCCTTTTGCATTATATAGGGTAGGAGTTATGAATCTAGTCAATTATTTGGTTGAAAGAATTCTCCATGTTTTTTTAAAGTTAACAAATATGTGAATTCCTGTCTCCCTTTCTCTGTAGCCTATTTAGCACATGTAGTTTTATATGCACATATTTATTCATACCTGGTATCACACGTATATTTTTGGTGAGGTGGCTGACTTGGCATATAGAAATTGTGAGAAGATATCACTCCTTCTAAAAGCTGTTGGAACTGAGAATTCAACCTATGGGTGATCCTCCTATTTAAATAGCATTATACATAAATCCATGTTCAGTAAAATAAATATTTTTGAATCTGTGGATGATATGTATTTCATGATGAATTTCGATTGGCATATATAATGCTACTTTTTAATGTCTCTCTGTGTGTGTCTGTATATATATATATATATATATATATATATATATATATATATATATCCTCCAGATTTTTCAAAATATGAAATATATGTGTCTTATTATGCACTCCCAAATTTCATTCATATTCATGTATGTGGATTTATAATCTACTTTTCAAAAGATTATTCTCAGAAATATTCATCCACCTGAAATAACATTTTGGTTTACTAGTACTGAAAACTATCTTCAGTAAATGGTGCATAGAAATCCTAATATTTTGACATTGCAAGATGGCCATGAATAGAGTGCATCACACCCTTTGTACTGCGCAACTTCACATGTGAATAAGGAGTTAGAATGACGAAAAAGTATCTTGTTAGGATCTTACAGAAAAATGGGTGTGCCTGGAACCTAGAAGAATGATTTCCACCACCGAGGTCCTGTAATTGAGTCTCAAACAAGAGCCAACTATGCGACCGAAGATCTGGGGTGGCTGATCCGTGCGGCCCATGCCGTGGCTACAGACGGCGGGCCTCCACCGTGAAGCGACCAGCATGCAGGGAGAAACGTTGCTGCGGATTCTGTGGAATCCGGCTGGCTCACCCACCACTGAGCCTGGGGCTGAGTTCGGGATTTCAGATGGGGAAGAAAGTGTTACAGTTCTATCCCCCACAACCGAAACTCCACCGAGGAAACCAACGGCCACCATCTTGGAGAGCTGAAGTATCCACCACCATTCTCCGATAGATTGCAACAACAAAACAGGTGTGTATTACTCAGCTTATCTCCCATACAGCAGGTAATTCGCAAAAATTCTCTCTTAGGCTTTCCGGGGGAGGGATTACCAGAGAAAGCCTTCATAAAGACGGGGGGAAAACTAGTGGCACCTGACCTTCAACTTCCCCTCCCATCACCGGTGAAAACAAAATTTTTCTAGCCAGCGCAATGGGTGGGGCAAGCGGAAAAAATCAAAACAATAGAGTGCCAGTGTTCCCAATAGACACCCTCCACAACCAAGGAACGGCAGGCAAAGAGTACAGTTTGAGCTGCCAAGAGGCATCACTCAGGGGAAATCTGGTGTCGCAGGGGAAATCAGGACTCGCAGAGGAAACCAGGGGACCAGAGGACAGACACGCGTGACTAGGAGGCTGGAGAACGCCTGCCCACCAGCAACCAATCACCCGCTGGCTGCCTGCGCAATTGGGCAGCTAGAGATCACCCGCCCGCTGGTGACAGCCCATTCGCTGATTGCACGACTGGATGGCTGGAGACCGCCCACCCGCCAGCGACCGGGAGGTGAAACCAACCAGAGACAGTCCAGTCCCACCCCCCCATTCAAACACCCCGGCAAGGAGCCTGGGGCCCGCCATAGCAGACAGGTGACATCACTGGAGCTCAGCTGTCGGAATTCCTTCCAAGTGGAATCCACTTTTGCAGGCATAGTCTACAAACACAAAAGAGAGACAACAGAGATATATAAAACCAAAACAAATCTATTGAAGAAAGCATAAACACAGCAATCAAATTGAGCTGAAAAGTAACGTGAACATCATGAAAAAACAAGGGAAAAAAAGGTGTGCAAAAAATGCAGGACAACTAAATTCTAAAGGAGGACCGTGAAGCATCAGAAATAGGGATAGGGAAAAAACTCAAGGCATACCTAACTCAGATGGAAAGGAATATTAGAGAAGACATGAGGCAGCAAGTCCAAGCAATAAATGTATATTTTGAAAATCAAATAAACAAACAAATTCAAATGGCAAAGAATGAGCTTTACCAGGAGATAGAGACATTAAAAAGAAATATCAAACAGTAATCCTAGAAATGCAGGAAAGTATAAACCAAATTAAAAACTCAAACGAAGAGTATTACAAATAGACTAGATCAAGTAGAAGTTACAACGTCAGATAATGAAGACAAAGTTTATCAACTTGAAAAGAATAGAGTAAACACAGAAAAGATGCTTAAATCCAATGAGCAATCTATTCAAGAGATATGGGATGTCATAAAAAAAAAAACAAATTTGAGAGTCATCGGGATAGAAAAAGGCATAGAGATTCAAACCAAAGGAATGGACAACATATTAAATGAAATAATTCTAGAAAATTTCCCAGAGATGAAAGATGGAATGGATTGCCAAATCCTGGAAGCCTACAGGACCCCAAGCATTCAAAACCATAATAGACCAACTCCAAGACAAATATTTATGAAGATAGCCAGAACAAGGACATACAGAACAAAGAGAGAATATTAAAAGCTACGAGAGAAAGTAGGCAGGTTACATTCAGGGGTAAACCAATTAAGTTAACGACTGATTTTTTTCATCACAAACTTTGAAAGCAAGAAGATCCTGGAACAAAGTATTTCAAACGCTCAAAAATAATGGATTCCAACCAAGAATACTGTATCCAGCAAAATTAAGCTTCAGATTTGACAATGAAATTTAAGTCTTTCACGATAAACAAAAGCTAAAAGAATTCACAGCCAGAACACCAGCAGTGCAAAGCATTTTGAGCAAAATACTACAAGAAGAGGATTTGAAAAGTAATGCCTGAAACTAGCAGCAGGAGGTATCTCAGTAAAGGGAGAGGAAAATAACCAAAAAGTAAAAACTAACCAAAATAAATAAATAAATGAATAAATAAATAAATAAATAAACAAACAAACAAACATGACTGGAAGTAGAAATCATATTTCAATTGTAACCTTAAATGTTAATGGCCTAAACTCACCAATCAAGAGACATAAGCTAGTAACCTTGATCAAAAAAAAAAAAAATCCAACAATATGCTGCCTTCAGGAGACTCATATGATAGGTAAAGACATACAGAGGCTGAAATTAAAAGTTTGGGAAAAATCATACCATTCACATGACCCTCGGAAGCAAGCAGGAGTGGCCATACTCATATCGAATAAAATCAACTTCAAACCTACGTTAATCAAAAGGGATAAAGAAGGACACTATATACTGTTAAAAGGAACCTTGCACCAACAATGCATAACCATTATCAATTTGTATGCACCAAACAATTGAGCTGCAACACTCATAAAACAAACTCGCCTCAAGTTCAAGAGTCAAATAAACTACAACACCATAATTATGGGTGACTTCAACACACCGCTCTAGCCATTAGACAGATCCTCTAGACAAAAACTGAATAAAGAAACTATAGAATTCAACAGCAAAATCAGTAACCTAGACTTCACCGACATATATAGAATATATCAACCATCAAAAAGTGGATACACGTTCTTCTCAGCAGCACATGGATCCTACTCAAAGATAGACCATATATTATGCCATAGGGCAATTCTTAGTAAATATAAAGTCGTGGAGATAATACCATGCAGAATATCTGATCATAATGGAATGAATCTGGAAATCAATGATAAAAGAAGGAAGGAAAAATCCTACATCACATGGAAAATGAACAACATGCTACTGAATGATCAATGGTTTACAGAAGACATAAAGGAGGAGATAAAAAAATTCATAGAGACAAATGACAATACAGACACAACATACTGGAATCTATGGGACACAATGAAAGCAGTTTTAAGAGGGAAATTCATTTCTTGGAGTTCTTTCCTCAAAAAAAAAAAGAAAAATCAGCAAATAAATGAACTCACACTACGCCTCAAAAACCTAGAAATGGAAGAGCAAAACAACAGCAAATGTAGTAGAAGACAAGAAATAATTAAAATTAGAGCAGAAATCAACGAAATTGAAACAAAAAAAATTGAAAATATTGATAAAACTAAAAGTTGGTTCTTTGAAAAAATAAATAAGATCTGCAGGCCCTTAGCCATGCTAAGGAAGAGAAGAAAAGAGAGAGCAGGCCCTTAGCCATGCTAAGGAAGAGAAGAAAAGAGAGAACTCAAATTACTAACATACGGGATGAAAAAGGCAATATCACAACAGACACTACAGAAATAAGAAGATAATTAGAAAATATATGGAAACCCTATGTTCCAATAAAATAGATGATAGTGAAGATATCAATAAATTCTTAAGTCATGCGATCTGCCCAGATTGAGTCAGGAAGACACACACAATTTAAACAGACCAATAACAAAGGAAGAAAT
The DNA here is from genome assembly GCF_048772815.1 of Callospermophilus lateralis. Taxonomy (NCBI): domain Eukaryota; kingdom Metazoa; phylum Chordata; class Mammalia; order Rodentia; family Sciuridae; genus Callospermophilus; species Callospermophilus lateralis. Next base: position 142,597 of record NW_027512402.1, on the reverse strand, counting down.
AGAAGAAGCCATCAAAATACTACCAACCAAAAAAAGCCATGGACCGAATGGGTATACAGCAGAGATCTACAAAACCTTCAAAAAGGAATTAATACCAATACTTTCCAAGCTATTTCAAGAAATAGAAAAATAAGGAACTCTTCCAAATTCATTCTATGAGGCCAATATCACCCTGATCCCAAAACCAGACAAAGACACTTCAAAGAAAGAAAACTACAGACCAATATCTCTAATAAACTTGGATGCAAAAATTCTCAATAAAATCTTGGTGAATCGAATACAAAAGCATATAAAAAAAAATTATGCACCATGATCATGTAGGATTCATCCCTGGGATGCAAGGCTGGTTCATTATACGGAAATCAATAAATGCTATTCACCACATCAATAGACTTAAAGACAACAACCATATGATCGTATCGATAGATTCAGAAAAAACATTCGACAAAGTTCAGCATCCCTTTATGTTGAAAACACTAGAAAAACTAGGGATAACAGGAACTTACCTCAAGATTGTAAAAGCTATATATGCTAAACCTCAGGCTGGCATCATCCTAAATTGAGAAAAGATGAAGGCATTCCCTCTAAAATCTGGAACAAGAGGGATGCCCTCTATCACCACTTCTATTTAATTCAGTTCTTGAAATACTAGGCATAGCAATTAGACAGACAAAAGAAATTAAAGGCATAAAACTAGGAAAAGAAGAACTTAAATTATCGCTATTTGCGGATGACATGATAATATATTTAACAGACCCCAAAGGGTCTACAGAGGAACTGCTAGAGTTAATAAATAAATTCAGCAAAGTGGCAAGATATACAATCAACACGCATAAATCAAAGGCATTCCTGTATATCAGCAGCAAAACTTCTGAAATGGAAATGAGGAAAACCACTCCATTCAAAATATCCTCAAAGAAAATAAGATAATTGGAAAAACAATTATATAGTTGGGAATCAACCTAACAAAAGAGGTGAAAGATTTATAAATGAAAACTACAGAAACATAAAGAGATAGAAGAAGATCTTAGAATATGGAAAAATATACCCAATTCATGGATAGGCAGAACTAGCATCATCAAAATGGCGATATTACCCAAATTCTCTACAGGTTTAAATTGATGCCAATCAAAATCCCAACGACATTTCTTGTAGAAAAGATAAAGCAATCATGAAATTCATATGGAAAAACAAAAGACCCAGAATAGCAACAGCAATTCTAAGCAGGATGTTTGAATCTGGAGGTATAGTGATACCAGACTTCAAACTGTACTACAAAGCAATAGTAACAAAAACAGCATGGTACTGGTACCAAAACAGGCAGGTGGACCAATGGTACAGAATAGAGGACACAGAAACCATTCCACAAAATTACAACTTTCTTATATTTGATAAAAGGGGCTAAAAACCTGCAATATACGAAGGACAAATGGTGCTAGAAAAATTGGAAATCGATATGCAACAAAATGACACTGAATCCCTTTCTCTCGCCAAGCAAGGAAGTTAACTCAAGATGGATCAAGGAGCTAGATATCAAATCAGAGACACTGCATCTGATACAAGAAAAAGTTGGCTACGATCTACATACTGTGGGATCGGGCTCCAAATTCCTTAATAGGACACCCATAGCCCAAGAGTTAATAACAAGAATAAATTAATGGGACTTACTTAAACTAAAAGTTTTTTTTTTTTCTCAGCAAGAGAAACAATAAGAGAGGTAAATAGAGAACCTACATCCTGGGAACAAATTTTTACCCCTCTCACTTCAGATAAAGCCCTAATATCCAAAATATACAAAGAACTCAAAAAATTAAAAAGTAAGGTAACAAATAACCCAATCAACAAATGGGCCAAGGACCTGAACAGACACTTCACAGAGGAGGACATACAATCAATCAACAAGTACATGAAAAAATGCTCACAATCTCTAGCAGTCAGAGAAATGCAAATCAAAACCACCCTAGGATACCATCTCACTCCAGTAAGATCGGCAGCCATTAGGAAGTCAAACAACAGTAAGTGTTGGCGAGGATGTGGGGAAAAGGGGACACTTGTACACTGCTGGTGGGACTGCAAATTGGTGCAGCCAATTTGGAAAGCAGTATGGAGATTCCTGGGAAAGCTGGGAATGGATCCACCATTTGACCAAGCTATCACACTTCTTGGACTATTCCCTGAGGATCTTAAAACAGCGTACTATTGGGATACTGCCACATCAATGATCATAGCGGGACAATTCACAACAGCTAGACTGTGGAACCAACTTAGATGCCCTTCAATAGATGAATGGATTAAAAAAAATGTGGAATCTACACACAATGGAGTATTACGCAGCACTAAAAAATTACAAAATCATAGAATTTGCAGTGAAATGTATGGCATTAGAGCAGAATATGCTAAGCAAAGCTAGCCAATCCTTAAAAAAACAAATGCCAAATGTCTTCTTTGATATAAAGAGAGCAACTAAGAACAGAAAGGGAGGAAGAGCATGAGGAAAAGATTAACATTATACAAAGACGTGTGGGGGGAGAGAAAGGGAGAGAGAAGAGAAAGCATATGGTAATGGTAGAATACCCTCAATGATACACAAAATTACACATAATAGGTTGTGAGGGGAAATGGGGCGGAAATAATGGAGAGAATTAAACAACAGCACATGAGGTAGAGAGGGAAGATGGGAGGGCAGGGGAGGGGGGATAGTAGGGGATAGGAAAGGTAGAAGAATACAACAGTCACTAATATGCCATTATGTAAAAATGTGAATGTGTAAGCAATGTGTTTCTGCAATTCTTATTTGGGGAAAAAATGGGAGTTCATAAACCAAATGAGAAAAATGTATCAAAGATGATATATCATGAGCTTTGTAATGTTTTGAACAACCAATAAAAATAAATAAATAAATAAAGGTTTAAAATTGAGTGGGAAGAAATCAGCTAAAAAAGGGTTGAGATGCATTCATTTTGCTAAGCAGAAACTTTGTTTTGTGTAGTTGTAACTATCACAAATTTATTTTACCAGAAATTTGGCTTTTGAAAATGCACATAAAATGAGATTAAAGGATAATTCACCTACCTTCATGAAAAATTCATAGCATTTCCTATATTTTTCATATTTCATTTTTTTAGTTAATATTTTGTCATGGACCATGTCTAGCCTTAGGCTATTCTTCCAGAATACTACCTCATCTGACAAGTTCGTACAATGTATTGGATTTTTCTTTTCATCTTTTATTTAATTGTTTCTAGCTAATAATGTGTATTTCTTCTTATCTTTATTTGGACATACATACCCAACTATATCTTTGCATTTTATGTTTTACTGCGGAAGAGACTCATCAAAAGCTCTTTGTTATATGTATTAACAATCAAACATTCAGAGAAGGCAATTATTCTTAATTTTGCATGAAAATAACTTTGTACCATTTTTCTTATAAAGATTTAGAATTATTAATAATGTCCCTGCTGTAATAAGTAACTACTTACAAGAAGAATTAAACAATTGACTTTATATCAATTATGAATATGAAAAGTACTAAAATAAATATTTGGCAATTAATACACAATTGATAGAAATTGAAATCACGAGAAAGCCATTTAAATTGTCAGTGCATATGGTCCTTAAATAATAGGTTTTTTAAAAAAATTTTTCTCTAATTCATAAGATATATTATGCCATATTATAGCTTAATGTGATATAAAACCTTAAATTATCACAATGATAATAATAATCCATTGTTCCTTCCTCTACATTCTGTGGCATGCTAGTACTAAAATAAATTGTATTATAACACCAAAAAAAAAAAAGCCAAATCATAATATTTCTACAGTAACTGACACGAGTTTAACATCAATGCAAGTAGATTAGATTCCTATGAGACATGATGTGCATTTTGACGTTCATTTTTATTCAACACTGGAACATTACTATTTCTTCAGTTTATGCACATCAGAGGATATATAAATATTTCATCCACAATTTAGCAAATTTATACGCATTTGTTTAACTTCAAATCACTTCCTGCTTCAGAACCCATGTATTCCTCCATGTTTCTTGACTGCTCTTTTCATGAGACTTCTTTCCAAACACATTATTTTCGATTTCCTTTATCATATTTGAAGCAAAACACCCGTCATGATAAACCATAACCCTAATATTACCTTTAAATTTATAAGTGGTTGGAAAGAATGATTGTATATCAATATAAGATTTCTTACTTAGTTACAGATATCAATTCAATCCATTATTTAAAGTGGAACCAGTTATATTATTTATTCACAGTATGGTCTATTCATGTATTATCTCTATATTCATAGACACAGGGTACACCTCTTTGTACCCCCAATACTAATTTATACGTCTTCAAAATATTGCTCCCAGAAATGGTGGAACAAATACATGTAACCTGATCTACATATACATTTTATCACAGTAATATTCTGAACAGAAAAAGCAAAGTTCTCACTTATGATTTTACCATACCTAAATGGAAAGTGATCCTGGATTACTAAAAACATCCATGTCCAGGTTGCCTAATGATCTCAAATGAAAATCCTATTGGTGACTACATATTTGTTTCTTCCAAAGATTATATATTCAAACTCAACCCTTTGAATACGTCTAAAGCTGTCACTCACTTTACACTTTGAATGATTTTGTAATGTGTCTATTGATATCTGCTTTCCTACATATTTTCCCCAGTTCATCATTGTGACTGAATCTTCACATGTGCTATCACTAACATTCACTCTCTAACCGAAACCCTATTGCTAAAAAACTTTGGTCCAAATCCTATATTCACTCTTCTTCCTAAACCTACCTACTGTCTTCCTAATCCTATTGACTATCCCTTTTTGACTGGATGTTCTCTTCTACATTCAATCATCCAAGGTACAAGGTCCTATGCCATTGTATATCGATTTATCTGAGACATCTGTGCAGAACGTAATTCAATGCTAAGTATCCCAATCAAGAACCCAATGACCTTCTGGGCTTCAAATCTTACTTAGATTTCTCTTTTCGTTCATATATTTCACCTCTATATTCTTATAAATATCACAGGTTCCCAATACCATTGTTCATCGAGCAGAATGGTTCCTAATCAAAATTGAAAATGTTATTAACACTAACCATACACTGTTCCCTCAATCTAACTTTACAGAAAAGCAATGACAGTGTTGGTCTTACAATACAGGAATGTATGGGATCTTCCACCAGATGAGAACCTCAAAGGTATGTGCAGAAATGATTCCTGGAGAAGATGTAGGCAGCTATGAAGGACCTGAGAGAGCAAAAGTCATCTTCCATGGAAAACAACCTGGTAGGATGAAGTTTGGTGTCTGAATCAGCCTCTGTCTTCTTAATGTAGAGGAGACGGACCAAACCAGGCCTTTTGGAGAGCTGTTCCTGAGAGCCTATGGATTATATCCCATTCTAACTTATGAAAGGGTCACAGGAAGTAGGGGCAGCCTCCATCTAAAGGGACCATAAGAAGCAACTGCTAAAACAAAGTGGTTGCCAAGGCAGTGACCTCATTCATTTCCTGAAGGAAGTGACCTCACCTCACTTCCTTGGTGTTGGAACTCTCTGAACTTGGGATCCAGGAAGCCAGGCACCCCGAGCCAGTCCCAGTCCCAGTCCCAGTTGTCTCACTTGTTTGGATTTACCAAGGAGAGGGTCAGTCTTTCTTGGTACCTACTGATTTGAAGATGTCCAAATGCCAGAAGAGCTCTGAAGAGGGGCCTTTCCTGAGAAAGAAGGTAGTGGCTCACCACTGGTTCCTGTCAACTTCACAGAGTTGACCAAGGAGACCAGATGTGAGACAAGACAGGTCATTTCGGAGGAACATAGTATGGCCCAGCAGTCAGAGAACACTCCGAATAGTCACAGACCTACTTGGGGGAAGGAGGTGCCTTTGTGGGTGTGGTTGTGGGTTTGTGATCTGGTCTCATGTTCTGAGAATAAGTTTTTTCAGATATCAGCTCCGGAGCCCAGGAATTAATTCTCATTGGGGCTAAGGTTCCCCACCAGTGAGATTTGAAATTGGCGCTGGCTGCAGAGTTAACAAGGGCAGGGACTTTTAACGCCACTGCAGAAAAGAAGAAGGTACGAAGAAGAAGTCCTTAGGTGCCATGTTGGGGTTTTTCTCTGGGGTATGGCTGCCATTTATACTTTTCCTAACATTCCTCCCTTTTTGTTTTCTTAGAAAGTGGGGCATTGTTTGTCATTTCTGGCTGCTGCCTGCTGTGTGGGGGTGCTGTGGGGCCTAGAAAGAAAAGTGGACAAATGCTCGGTGGCCAGGTCTGGGGATATCATGGCAGCCAGAAATAAAAGCCAGTGGTATAGATAGCTACTTCAGTAGGGGTAAAGTCTATGAAAGTTCCCTGATGCCACAAGTTGTCGATGGCATGAAACCAGTCCTGGATGGAGGAGATTGTTGGTATCAGCTACTGGTCCTGTAACAGAGACTCTAGGAAATACTGGAAGCGTTGCCTGGTCATGGCGTCACCAGCACTTGAAGAAGATCAGAGCGAATAAAAACAGAATGAAGATAAAAATTAAAGCAAAGGTCAATTTTTGGCAGAAGTTCCATGTTGGGGGACTGACATAGAAGAGGCCAAGGGCCATGAGGAAGCTTAGAAGGTCATAAAGACTCATGAATCCAGGATGGCAGCTTGAGAGGTTCTCCAAGCTCGTTGCCTCCCGCTGTCTGATGTACGTTGCATTCCATCGTGCCTGGTAGTGAGCTTCATCACTGAGTGAACTGTTCTCTTGGAGATGTTAGGGGTTCATCGGTCATCAGAGGATGGTAGTGCCTAAGCAAAAGCTGGTTGAAATTTTGATTAGAAATTTTTTGCAGTTGGGTTTGAAGGAACTTCATTATGCATGGCAAGAGAGCAAAAAAAGGGAGCATCCCAATAAGGGGCCCCAAGATAGGTAGTAAGTACATGGCAAGATAGGATTGGAAGAACCCTGTTATGGGATTGGAGGAGCTAGGTTTGAGCAATTTGGTCAATAATTTCTGCAATTTAACAACATTTTTTTCTATCAGCCCAGATTCATTAACATAAGAGCAACATTCCTCTCTGAGGAATAGGCATGTACCCACTTTTTCTGCAGTGAGAAGATCAATTGCCCTTTGGTTCTGTAAAGCCACTTGTGCCAATGAAGTAACCTGGCGCTGCAAGGAGCCCAGAGACTCAGCAGTGGTATCGAGTGCTTCCTGCAGTTTTTGTTGCAGGTCTTTGAATGCCCATAGAGCATGACCTATAGCTCCACCAGAGAATCCGAGACCCGCCACTGAGGTTGTTAAAGTGAGGCCTACCAGAACCGGCAGAAAGACTGCCCTACGGGTTCAGGAAGGTAGGGCCAACTGTCGGAATTTGGTGGGAGTATACAAAGACAGCTGAGGAACTACAGTAACCAAGAAACAGGTGCCAGAGACATTGATCGTTGAGGTACTTAAAGACCCATTACACCAGAGGAAATGTCCAGGTTGCATAAATGCAGGGCTCGATTGGGTGCTTAAGCTCAAGGAACAAATGGGTAAAGGATTCATTATTGGCAGGTGGAAACAGATGAAAGCAAATAAAGTATTGGTGAAATAACTTTCCCACAGTGGGATACGTGTCACATGTAGGGGTTGTCCTTTCTTAGAGAAATTGTAGGTTTTTGCTGAAATATTTCCTGCCGCTAATGGGACTAAGTGAAGCACAGAGAAAGCACTGAGAAGGAGGCACAAAAAGAGGGGTGGAGTTTAATAATCGAAGAGATTGGTGTAACAAATTGAGCCATGTGTCAGGGGGACCTGAGGGGGTTGAAGGGTCTGAATCCTTTGTGGATGAGCTATGGATAAGATCTAAAAGTTTTGATTCTGACTCCTTAATGTGTTCAACTACCTGGATGGTTGCCTTAGGTGGCATAATCAGGGTGCGGCCAACTGTCATCCACCCTGTGGGTCTGGCTGAGGTTGTCCGAGCATAGACAGCAAACTCAACATAGTCCCAACGTTTGGCCTTGGGGTCAGGTATATCTAAAGTATACCATCCATTGTTATCAGATAAAGAGACTTTATCCCACTTTAGGTAACTAGAAGTCCACACTTTAGGGTAACAAAGTGAGTGGTAAGAATAGCTACCATGTTCATCATGGAACCTGCATGACCAATAGGGGCACCCATTATATATCTCAGGCCACCAATGACAATAGTCTTTTGTTTGATCAAAAAGGAAGCAAATGAAAAGCCAGTTCCAGCTACCAGGGATGAAGGTCCATGAAGGTGACAATTTTAGGGAAATAGAGGTGCAGTTGTGGATGAAGCAAGTAGTTGCATCCACTGCACGGACCTTCTACATGCCATGTTCTGAGTATCGTTCCTGAAGAGTGAATAAATACATGGTAGGAGAGGAGGGTAAAGACCAGTCCCGATAGAGCACAGAAAATAAGCAGAGCACAAAAAACAAGCAGTTACAGAAGATTAGGGTGTTGAGAGAGCCCATTGTGACTTTTTTAAGAGGAATTGGGCTGCATGGAACACCGTGTGAGCCGCAACTTAAATGGGTGAGATGAGTGTGGAGAGCAGGAGTTAATGGGAGGTTCAGGAGGTGATTCTTGGAGTTCCTCTGGGTTGGTCCTGTCGTCAGCAGGTGGGGCCTCCTGGTGATATGGCTTCAACCTAGAAATGTGAATCCAGGGAGTTAGATGGTTGTCTGGTAAGGAGAGTTTGGCGGCAGTGGGGGTACAGAGAATGACAGGATAGGGGCCTTCCCATTTTGGGGCAAGAGTCCCTTTCTCCTCTGGGGTATTATAATATACTAGACTCCCAGGTGTTAAGGGAGGAGTGTTTGGAGAGGACACTGGGTCCGGATGAAGCCAGTCCTGATATTTCCAGAGTTCCGAGCGGAGATGATACAAAAGAGGCAAAGACAAATCTCGGGTGAGAGGTCCTTGTGAAATGACCAACCCAGGTGGTATAAGAGGTCTTCCATATATTATCTCAAAGGGAGACAGTAAAGATGGTTTTTAGGGAGAGCTCTGATTCGAAGCAAATCCAAGGGAAGGAGTTTGACCCAGTCTAAGTTTAATTCCATTGTCATTTTGGTAAGGACTTCCTTTAGAGTACAATTTACCCTTTCCACTTTCCCTGAAGCTTGTGGATAATATGGACAGTGGAAATGCCACTTGAAGGAGAGGGCTTGAGAGACCTTTTGTGTGATTCTAGAAATAAACTCAGGGCCATTGTCATATTGTAGAGAAGTGGGCATACCAAACCTGGGGATGATGTCTGTCAGTAAGATTAAAGCTACAGTGGAAGCCGTTTTATTGGAAGTGGGAAATGCCTCAATCCAACCAGAGAAAGTGTCCACAAAGACAAGGAGGTATTTAGTGCGCCATACTGTGAGCATGTTGGTGAAGTCTACCTGCCAGTCAGCAGTGGGAATGTGTCCCCGGGCTTGGTGGGAAGGAAAAGGTTTGGGCCTTAAAGGAGTATAAGTGTTGGTCCACTGACAGATCTGACAATTAGAGGCTATATTCTGTAGCATGGCTTTGTCAGAGAGGGTGAGCGAGAAGAAGCTCTGTAAAAAGAGGGTCAAAGACTGAGAATTGGAAAGGAATAGAGTATGAAGGAACTTGAAGAGATCCTTGTTCTTACTGGAAGAAGTAGGGGCTTCAGATGAGCTGTCTAAAGTGGCCATTATATGTCCCCCAGGGGGTCCATCATTGGAAGTGGTAGCAGCCATTTGTTCCGCCTGGTCAGCTTTGGCATTGCCCTCAGTGATAAGAGAGACGTCCTTCTAATTAGACCTACAATGGACAACTCCCACCTGGGTGGGTAAGTGGGAGGCCTTTATCAGATTGGTTATAAGAGCCGAATTAGTGATCACATTACCTTTGGTGGTAAGTAGGCCTCGCTCCTTTCATATTGCAGCATGGGATAAGATATGGAAGACATATTTTGAATCAGTATAAAGGGTTAGGGATTTTCCTTGTGCTAGAAGGCAGGCACGAGTGGCTACTATAAGTTCAGACTGCTGGTTGGTAGTTCCTGAAGGCAGAGCTTTGGCCTCTATAATCTCAGTGGCTGAAACTACAGTGTATCCAAAGTAATGAGTGCAATTCTGCCTAAAGGAACTGCCATCAGTAAACCAGATAAGGTCAGGCTTGGCTAGTAGTCTCTCAGAAATGGAAGAATGACAGGGGAGGAAATCATCTAAGGTTTCCAACCAATTATGAGTTGGTGTGTTAGACGTGGGAGTCATTGAGAGCAGTGAGGCAGGGTTCTGTGCAGAGCAGGGGAGGAAAGTAATGTTAGGGTTTTCCAGAAAGGAAGTGAGGAGTGACAGAACTCTGGATGGAGGAAGGGTTTGAAAGCCCTTATAAGCTAAAAGATCTTTCAAGTGATGTGGGGAGTGGATAGTTAAAGGGGCCCCAAAAGTAAGCTTAGAGGCTTCTTTGTGTAAAATTTGTCCAGCAGCCAGAGCTCTTAAGCAAGGGGCCCACTCACGGATGGTAGGGTCAATTTGCTTGGACAAATATGCCACAGGTGCAAATGTAGGCCCATAGTTTTGGCCTAAGACCCCAAGTTCTTGCCTCCCTTTTTCATGGACATATACATGAAATGGTCTTGAAAGATCAGGAAGGTGAAGGGCAAGTGCCTTTAAGACAAGTTGCTGAAGCCTGCGCAAGTGGTAGTTTGGGGAGGAGGCAAGAGATTCACTAGGGGGTCCCTTTGCTAGTTCATACAGGATTTGTATAGAAGAGAATAATTTGGGATCCAGGCCCTAAAATAACCTGCTAGTCCTAGGAATAATAGTATTTTGGCTTTTGTATGGGGCACTGGAAGATCAGAGAGGAGTTGCCTCCTATCCAGTGTTATTTCCTTTTTTCTGGGTGTAAGGCAAAAACCAAGAAAGGTGACAGAAGACTGGGAAACCTGGGCCTTGTGGGGAGACTTCCTATTTCCCTTGTCTGCTAGGAAATTAAGAAGCTGTGCAGTGTGGGATTGAGAGTGTTCCCAGAGGGACTACATAGAAGAAGATCATCGACATATTGAAGGAGAGTAGAGTCAGGACAGGTCGGGTGAAAGGATGTGAGGTCCTGGGCAAGAACTTGGCCAAAGAGATGGGTGCTATCCCTGAATCCCTGTGGGAGGACAGTCCAGGGAAGCTGATGAGAATGGCGGGTGTGAGAGTCAGTGCAAGTAAAAGCAAAGATATCCTGAGATTCTGAGAACAAGGGAATAGAAAAGAATGCATGTTTCAAATTTAGAACCAAGAAGTGGGTAGTAGTGGCAGGGATCTGAGAGAGGAGGGTGTAAGGGTTGGACACTAGCGGGTGGATGGGGACCACAGAGGAGTAGACAAGGGGAAGGTCTAGAACCAGCCTGTAGGACACGTTAGGTTTCTTAACTGCCAGAATGGGGGTGTTGAAAAGAGAGTGTGTAGGCCTAAGATACCCCTTTAATTATAAATCCTGGATGATGGCTTCTAATCCGAGGAAGGCTGTGGTTGTGAGTGGATATCATGGTTGACTAATATATCTTGAAGGCTCCAGTAAGACAATATGAATAGGACTGCATTTAGCCATAAAGGGTGTAGTTGTGTCCCAAAACTCAGGGTTAACTGGTTTAGATAGTCGTGGGAGAGTGCATGGAGGAGGTGTATCTGCCCCTAGGAACATCATGAGGAAATGAGAGGTAGGAGAGGTGTGGGGTGATATGTGAATGGTGACTTTTAATAGTGAGAGTATGTCCCTTTCCAGAAGGGGAATGGGGCAATGGCTCATAACGAGAAAGGAGTGAGTGAAGGACAAAAGGGATTTTGAGGGAAAATATGTTTACCTCCTACCACGACAATAGGAGTTTTTGAGGGTGTGGTAGAACCCCAATACTCCCTCAAGACCGAAAAAGTGGCACCAGTATCCAAAAGGAAGGTAATGAAGCGTCCATCCACCAGGAAGGTGACCCTAGGTTCTTGATTCTTGATGGTAATAATCTGGAGGGAAGGCCCAGGGCTCCATCATTCCTCCTCTGCCAAGCCCAGGAGAGGCTGGGGTTGCCGGGTGGCTGACCAACCTCCCTTCCGGGTTGTTGGGCAGTCTTCCCCCCAGTGTCTCCTTTGATGGCATGTTGGGCAGGGGTTGTAGGGTGTTCTCGGCGAAGGACAATCCTTACCACATTTGAAGCAAGCTCCAGGGGGTGTCACATTGGGACGGCGTGGTGATGGCCTTCTCTGAATGACCTGGGCCAACATTTGGAATTTGGCATTTTCAGCTCTCTTCCTACGACATTCACTTTCATCCTCTCTACCATGAAAAACCTTTAAAGAGACAGCGAGGATTTCGGTCTGAGGAGTAGCAGGGCCCTGTTCAAGCTTTTTAAGCTTGGCTTTAATGTCAGAGTATTTTTGGGCCAGAACATATGTCATTAAGAGATGACGGCCATCAGGGGTTTCTGGGTCGAGTTATGTGCAGTGTTGAAGGGCCTTGGTTAGTCTATCCAGGAATTCTGAAGGTGTTTCCTCCTTCCTTTGAATGACCTCCTGCACCTTTTTAAAGTTAACAGCATTGTGGGTCGCCTTTTTCAGGCCCGCCAAGAGGCAGGATGTAAAAAGGTCATGAGTCTGTAAGCCTTCAGGGGTGTTGTAATCCCATAGGGTTCCTGCTCTGGGACAGCATGAGAGCCCGTGGGGTGGTCAGGATTGGTCCTATGATTTTCATCAGCATGGGCTTGGGCTAGCTCCCAGACCCATTGCCTTTCCTCGGGGAGAAGTGTATTGGCCAAGAGCATGTATATGGCATGATGAGTGAGGCTATATGCTTGCAGGACCCATTGAAACTCCCGAATGTAAGTGGTGGGTTTAGTGGTGATTGAGCCTAACTTGCTCTCTAGCTGAGTAATGTCTGACCTGGAGAAGGGCACGTGGACTCTGATGACACCCTCGGGACCAGCTACCTCACGAAGGGGTGCGATTGTCTTAGGGGTGGGAAGGAGTCCTTTAGACCTGGTAAAAGGAGGACTGAGAGAGGCAGGCGGAGGACAGGAAGGAGAGGGAGGGGAAGGGAGTGTCTCTTTGGAAGAGGAGGAAGTGGAGCAGGCAGAAGAGGACGGAGGGGAGGGGGATAAAATGGAAGGCTGAGGATCCATGGAATCAGGCAGAGGATGAGGAGGGTATTGCAGAAGAGAAGGGGCAGATGGGGCTGGGGAGAAGGTGGGGGTTCATCTGCTGGGTTGAATGAGGAAGAATCTGTGAAGTCAGAAGTAGAAGTAGGGAAAGAGAGGGGATTGCAAGCAAGGAGGACCTGACGGGGAGGGCAGGAGGAGCAGAGACAAGGTGCTGTGTGGGAAGGCTAATACCTTCAATGTAGGGAATCTCCCTCCACTTTTCCAGACGCTGGCAGTAGTTAAAAAGGTCCCAGGGGAGGTTTGGATCTAAGGAGCCTTCTGGAGGCCAATGATTGCCATTATCCAGTGGATATGGAGGCCAATCTTGGGTACAGAATTTAATTAAAAGTTTGGGCTTGATGTCTGGTGTGAGGGAGAGTGTGGCCAGATTTTTTATTAAACATTTGAGAGGTGAGGCTTCAGGTACAGATGAAGAGGTGCCCATTGTCACAGGGAGAGATGGAAGAGAGAGAGAGAGAGAGAGAGAGAGAGAGAGAGAGAGAGAGAGAGAGAGAGAATAAGAGTAAGCGAGAGAGACAAAGAGAAAACCCGAGCTGGAACGGCTTCCAGGAAATTCAGGGCGAATGGGGGTCACGTGGGTGTCCCCAAAATGACCAGCTGTCGCGAGGAAATACAGAGGGTACTACCTGGTCGTCACCAGTGAAGTGCGATCTGGAAGACCCAATGGGTTTGGAGCCATGGGCAACCTGACGTCAGGAAAGTTTTCGAACGCAGCTGAAGAAGTCAGTAATGAAAACAGAACTCCAGCTCCAGCAGAATGCAGTTCTAGGACGGGAGTTCAGTTTTCCCTGAGCAGAGAGGCAGCTTCAGCCAGACACAGCAGCCCTGCAGGAAACAGCAAATCTAGCCGGCAGCAGCAGTGGCAGCAAAGGAGGAAAAACCACAGAGCCTCTAGTGTAAACTCAGAACCCTCATGCCCCAAAGGGAAACGGATCACTAGAGGGTCCACTGTGACCAGTAAAGGTCTTGATGGGAGGAATTCCCTCTCCCCTACCGGGTGTCTAGAGTGTGCTGGACGATCAGGGTCACAAAACTAGCGGTAGCCCGAAGGAAGTTGGCGAGCCGGGGTCAGGGGAAGCTTACATACATCAGATCAGTGGTGAGTGCAGGAAGCTGGCGTCTGAAAAGAGCGGACCAGGACGGAGTGGCTGGGCGGAACGGGGGACGGGGCTCTTGTTGGAAAGAGCTCACCCGTATCCTCAAACGGGGCACCAAAATGAAAGAACTCCCCACTCAAAGGCACTTCGCCGGGAGAATTCCAATTTTATTGCAAAAAGCTGTGTGCTTATATAGAACTAAGGAGGAGATGAAAGGACTTAGATAAATGGCAGGCAACCCGTTTATTGGCAAGTTCTTTCAGATATCAGCTCCGGAGCCCAGGAGTTAGTTCTCATTGGGGCTAAGGTTCCCCGCCAGCGAGATTTGAAATTGGCACCAGTGGGAGAGTTCACCCGGCGGGAACTTTTCGCGCCACTTCAGAAAAGAAGAAGGTAGGAAGAAGAAGTCCTTAGGCGCCATGTTGGGGTTTTTCTCTGGGGTATGGCTGCCGTTTATACTTTTTCCAACAATGAGTATACCAGACAGTGCCTTGATTGACTGGTTTTCATTAAAATGGTGTTTAACAGAGATGCCAGAAAGTTGGATCCTGCTGAGTAGTGGGCCTAGAGCAATGGTGGGCAGGTGTGTGATAAAACATCTGTGGTGGGGCCATGTGGATCTGCCATTGGTTTCCAAATGGCTTGTCACTGACATGGTCAAACCAGCAGACCCTTATATGTAAAGGCATCTTGTTATATGGAGAGGATTCAGGACGCTGTTCAAAATCAGGTTGCTATAGTCAAGGGGGCAAGCTATGTGGGATAGAAGCCTGGTTCTTGTATTCTCCAGCAGACCCTGACTCACCACACGTGACAGAACTCCCTCCCGTACTGGGTTCCATTTAAACTCCTTGTATTTCGTGAAGCAAGTACCAAACTTCCAGTGCAGCAGCAAAAAACACCACGAAAATAGAGGATGACCATATGGCTTCACAGTCCACATGGGGAGACATTTAGCCCCCAGGGGCCACAGTTTACCTACAAAGGGAGAATTCCAATGCTGCCTCATGTTCATTGGGAAAAAAAGAAACAATGTCCACCAGGTCACATAGATGCAGACCCAGCTTTTATGGTCTCACTAGAAAGGAAGCTAAAGCTCCTGACAACAACATATATTTCAAGTGCCCAACCTCACAGAGAGTTTCCCAAGAAGTCTCTAGGCCAGCAGAATTCCATTTTTGTGGAGTGTTTACCCTGTTCCTTACTTTTGAAAACTCCTCTACCACTTCCAAGATTGTGAACTCCTGATTGTTTTCCATTCCAGATATGTATTCACGGAATTTCTAACTCTTTTCCTCTAATTGTTTCTTACTTGGGGCGAAGGTATTGTCAAGACATTGTTCTGGATAAGAGTGGGAAGATTTTTGTGTAGCACATATTTACATACACATTGGATACATTTTGCAATTTTTCATTCGAAATACTGAAACTCTGACACTAACCCATACCCTACTAGACTCTGACTACTAATCCTAATATGATGGAGAAAAATAACCCAAACAGAATAGAAATACAAGCAGTTCAGAGGAGGCATGGTGAATAGTTGGTCTTGCCTTTTCCATGATATAGGGTAGGAGTTATAAATCTTGTCAATTTTTTTCTTGAAATTGTTCTCCATGTGTTTTTAAAGTTAACACACATGTGAATTCCTGTCTCCCATTTTCTGTAGCCAATTCAGCACATGTATTTTTATATGCACATACAAAATCCTACCTGGAATACATGTACATTTTTGTGAGGTGGCTAACTTGGCAGATACAAAGTATGAGAAGAAATCACTCCTCCTAAATGCTTTTGGAACTGAAAATTCAAACTATGAGTGAGCTTTTTAGTTGAGCAACATTATACATAAATCCATGTTCAGTAAAATTAATATTTTTGGATCTGTGGATGATATATATTTCATGAGGAATTTTGATTGGCATATATTTTCTACTTTCCAATGTATTTGTGTGTGTGTATATATATATATATATATATATATATATATATATATATATATACACTCTAGATTTTTCAAAATATGAAATACATGTGTCTTATTATACACTCCCTAAATTCACTAATGTTCATGTATGTGGTTTTATAATCAACTTTTCATAAGATTATTTTCAGAAACATTCATCCACCTGAAATACATATTTGTTTTCTAGTACTGAAAACTTACTTCAGTGAATGGTGCAAACAAATCCTTATATTTCTACAGTAACTGACCCACTTTAACATCAATGCTACTAGATTCCTATGGGACATGATGTGTATTTTGACATTCAATTTTATTCAACACTGGTACATTTCTATTTCTTCAGTTTTTGTACATCATAAAATGTACATTTCATCCACAAGTTCACAAATTTAAAGACATTTGTAACACATTCAATCACTTCCTGCTTCAGAACACATATATTCCTACTTGTTTTTGACTGCTCATTTCATGAGACTTCTTTCCAAATACATTATTTTCGATTTCCATAATCAATTTTGAAGCAAAACTCACACAGAATTTATGATAAACTACAACCCTAATATTACCATTAGATGTATAACTGGTTGGAATGAATGTATGTATATCAATATAAGATTTGCTATGTATTTTGAGATATAAATTTATTCCAATTTGTAAAGTTGGAACAAGTTATATTATTTATTCACAGTATGGTCTATTCAATCATTCTCTCTATATTCATACACACATGGTACACCTATTTGTGCCCCCAATACTAATTTATACCTCTTCAAAATATTGCTCCCAGAAATGGTGCAAGAAATACTCATGTCACCTGATCTACATATACATTTTATCACAGTAATATTCTGGCAAGAAAATGCAAAGTCACACTTACGATTGTACCAAAGCCTAAATGGAATATGAGTATGGATTATAAAAATCACCCGTGTCCAGGTTGGCTAATGCTCTCAAATGTCAATCCTATTGGTGACTACATATGTGTTTCTTCCTAAGATTATATATTCAACTTCAAGCCTGCTGAAAATGTCTAATCCAATCAATCACTTTATCATTTTTCTGATTTCCTATGTCTCTATTGATATCTGCTTTCCTACATATTTTCCCCAATTCATCATTGTGACCAACTCTTCACATGTGCTGACATTTACATTTTCTCTCTACCTGAAACCCTATTGCTAAAGAACTTTTTTTTCAAATCCTATACTCACTCTTTTTTTCTAATTCTACCAACTATCTTCCTAATCCTACCAACTATCCTTTTTAGACTGAATGTTCTCTTCGACATTCAATCATCCAAGTACAAGGTCCTATACCATTGTGTATAGATTTATCTGAGACACATGTGCAGAACATAATTCAAAGCTAAGTATCCCAATCAAGGATCCAATGCCCTTCTGGGCTTCAAATCTTACCTAGATTTCTGTTTTCATACATATATTTCACCTCTATATATACTTACAAATATCGCAGGTTCCCAATACCATTATTCATCCAGCAGAATGATTCCTAACCCAAATCAAACATGTTATTAACCCTAACCATACTCTTTGCCCTCCATCTAACTTTACAGAAGAGCAGGGACAGAGTTGGTCTTACAATACAGGAACATAAGAGACCTTCCACCTGCTGAGAACCTCAAAGGTCCATGCAGAAATGAACCCAGGGGAAGATAGAGGAAGCTATGAAGGACCTGAGAGAGCAAAAGTCATCTTCCACGACAAACAACCTGGTCAGGATGAATGGGTGTGTCTGAAGCAATCTCTCTCTTCTTAATGTAGAGAAGATGGACCAAACCAGGCCTGTGTGGAGAGCTGCTTCCGGGTGCTATGTTTGATATACCATTCTAACTTGTGAAAGTGTCACAGGAAGTAGGGGCAGCCTCCATCTATTGGGACACTTGGAAGCAAATGTTAGGAAAATGTGATTGCCTAGGCAGTGACCTCATTCAGTTCCAGAAGGAAGTGACCTACATCACTTTCTTGGTGATGGAACTCTCTGAACTTGGGATCCAAAAAGCCAGGCACCCAGAGGCAGTCCCAGTCCCAGTCCCAGTGGTCTCACATGATTGGATTTACCAAGGACAGAGTCAGTCTTTCTTGGTAACTACTGATGTGAAGATGGCCAAATGCCATTTGGCCATCTTCCACTCAGATAGGGCTTACCAAGAAACAGACTGGCACCTCTGCTCCTTGGTCAACTCATCATTGTTGCAGGACCACTGGACTGAGATAGGGATAGCCCATTTTGGGGGAACATAGTATGGCCCATCAGTCAGAGGACACTCCGGATAGTTACAGACCTACTTGGGGGAAGGCGGTGACTTTGTGGGTGTGCGTGTGAGTCTGTGGTTTTTTCTCATGATCTGGGAATAGGTAGGAAAGTCGCTTTGTTTGGTTTGGATTGGATCGTTTCTAGTAAGTCTTTTGATAAGGCGAGTGTTTTTATGTCTGTTTATCCCACTGTGTCTGTGGTTGTAGATATTAGAAAAAAGAATGCATCAATGGATGTTTCCTGTCTTGTAGAAAGCTTCACAGCATTCATCCTGCCCAATTTATATATGGACTGTGGCTTGCCTTATAGATGGGCAACAACTACTATCTTCCTAAGTTCCTGTTTTCTTCTTGAATTCGGGCCACTCTCCAGAATAGGCTCATGGTTTGGTGTCCACAATATGTACCACCTCCAGGCTCTGTGACATGGCCACGTACTGGATAGCTGAAGGGAATGGGATCATCTCAGAAAACTCAGATATCATTCGAGAAACCCTGCTTTGGGCCATTTGCTTACCTATTGTTCTGTTGCCCTGAATGTCAGAAACGTCTTTGTCTCAGTCCACCCCTTTGTGAAGCCTGAAAAAATGGTTTTCAATGGAAATTAATGGGCATCACCTGTAGCTCTTTGCTTAATTGCTTTGGAAAGGGATGTGTCTGCATCAGACTCGTGGCAATGTGTGAGGCTGTTGCATAGATTCTCAGAACCTGATGGATCTAAAGAAAGATTACATGTGTGCTTCCAAAACCAAAATGGCCAAAAAAGCAGTCATTGTGGACGAAGTCTCTCGCCTTCCTCTGTAAGGTTCCTGACCTCCATCAATTGAAAATAGGGATCCTTTGTGTCAAATGAGTTCTTCAAACCCTGCAGAAGATAGCCCATAGGTGCTTGGGTTTTCTCATGATTCCAATTCACATAAAGAATATACACCCGAGAGTCAGGAGGCCTCAAATTCGGGAAGCAGAGCAGTATTTATGGCAGGCCTATTTGATCACTCCTGGTTCTCAGGAAGGGTGTCCAGGCAACCCTGACTTTAGGCAAATGAGGGGCAAGGGAGGTTATTTTGTACACTGTCTTGGACTGATCCCCTCATGGAAACCTCGAACCACAGGTTATGATGAGTGTCTATATGGAAGAAGATGAGGGCCTTGTGGGAGTGCTTTGGTTTTAATTGTGGTCATTTGTGTGGCGGTTGGAAGTGATGACTGGGTCTACCTGGGCTTGAACTCTGGTGTGATTCCCCTTAAAGTCTGAGTTCTGGAACTGATCTCAGAGAAATATTGCCATGAACTGTGTTCAGATTTTAGGAGGCCACGCATGGGATTCGCCCTTGGAAACTGAGATCAAGGACAGGGTGGCTTTCCACAGAGCCTTGGAATCTCAGCTAGGATATCACATGATTTTATTCTGAAAGATTTGGCAGCCATAGTTGAGAATCAGAACACCCTTGGACGTCACATTGAAGACCTCAATGGGCCTGGCTTCATGCGACCTTTTGAAGACTCTATGGGAAGACTTGCCTGTGAGAGTTCTCCAGAGCTTTCATTGAAATGAGCTTCCTCACCATTTAATGGTTCCTGAATGAACTGAAACCCACAGTGTCTCCAACTTCATCCATGAAAAATGGCTAGATAAATACAATGAAATTTTTGAAATTCCAATAATCAGGTGGCACTAGAGAACCTTTGGATGTCTTGTTACTGATCATTAGTGTACAAGAGAATGCCATGATTGACCGAGTTTCATGAAAATGGTGTAGAACAAAGATGCCAGTAAGTTGGAGCCTGCTGAGTAGTGGGCCTATTGCAGTGGTGGGCAGGTGTGTGATAATACATCTGTGGTGTGGCCATGAGGATTTGCCATTGCCTTCCAAATGGCTTGTGACTGACATTGTGAATCCAGCAGAACCTTCTATGTAAAGGCATCTTGTTACATGGAGAGGTTCCAGGGCAAAGTTCAGAGTCAGATTTCTATGTACAAGGGGGCAAGCTCTGTGAGATATAACCTGGTTGTTGCATTCTCCTGCAGACCCTGACCCACCACAAGTGACAGAACTCCCTCCAAAACTGGGTCCCAGTTGAACTCTTTGTATTTCATGAAGCAAATACCAAACTCCCAGTGCAGCAGCACGAAACACCACAAAAAGTGGAGGATGAAAAAATGGCTTCACAGTCCACACGGGGAGACACTTAGCACCCAGTGGCCACAGTTTACCTACAAAGAGAAAATTCAGCACTGCTGCCTTATGTTCATTAGAATACAAGAAACCATGTCCTCCAGGTCACATAGATTCAAACCCATCTTTGATGGTCTCACTAGAAAGGAAGCTAAAGCTCCTTACAACAACATATATTTCAAGTGCCCAACCTCAGAGGAAGTTCCTCAAGAAGTCTTTAGGCCGTCAGAGCTCCATGTTTTTGGAGTGTTAATTGTTAGACCACGACACAAGAAAAGACCACTGACTCTAATTAAAATCATATTAAATTAATCTTATTATTTCTACCTTTCATGCTGCCTCCCCTCCCAAAACAGCCGGAACAAGACAGCAACCCCAGCTTTCCTACAGCCCAGCTTTATAGCCCAGAAAGTTACACAAAAGGGGTGTTACAGATAACAGAACTCTGACAAGCATCACACTAATGGTAGTTTAGGTTTTTTTTGCTGTCCCTACATCAGAATTCAGAGGACCATTAGAGCCTCAGAGAGGGATGTTGTCTGGCCAGAGAAGGCAAATATTTATGATGTGTCACTAAAGTTTCAGAGTTGGCTGCTATCTGGTCAGAGAGCCGGGCATGCGTGAGTTCAAGGCACGGGCAGGCATTTCAAGCAGGTTCAGAATTTGCAGTAATTTATGGTAAAGCCAAAATTACCTTTTCATGGCTTTGTGGCAAGATGGCTCTCAATTTTAATAAAAGATCAGGTTGGGTCTATCATTTCCCCCTTTTCTCTGTGTCCCTTTCAAATCTTTAATAGATTAGGGGAAGAGCACTGAGGAAATTTTAATCCCTCAGGTAAGATTCTCCAAATTTTTAGAACTTACCCAAAACCGATCTCCCTGATTTTACCAGACTTAATTAATTACTTATATTGATAGTCTACTTATCTTTCTCTCCATTGTTGTAAGAAGAGTGGCGTCAATCATTATTTCTTCTTCTGACCTGAGACAGGGTGAAGTGAGTGGGCATGGCGTGAGGGACATGAGTTGCCTTTTATAAGTCAGTTGGGGGACATGAGTTGCCTTTTAGAAGTCATTTCGGATTGAAGTCTGGTTGGGGAAGAACAGGTTGTAAAGTCATCTGGGGATGGGTTCTTCTATGAGAGAAACAAAAACCATGAGTACTGAATAAATGTTGCAGCAGCCGGAACATGTTAGTGTATAGAAGTTCCCTCACCAGTCTTTAATATCCCCAGTTATCAGGACTATCAAATTAATATTTAACTTTTAGTGTTACAGTTGTCCTTCCCCATAAGATACAGTTTAACAATGTAATGTCATCTGATCTTGTAAAATCCTTTTTCTAGTATGACCTCTGCGTCTAATAGAGAAACCTTTAATTCTGTTACTCAGGGCTGGATAATCGTACTAGCAAACACCAAGCCTACCTGTGTTGGTTAGGAATATCTGCAGGCCTTAAATTAAAAATTTCTGCCTCTGGCAGCTCTTCTTGATAGTCTCTTTTTATAAGTATCAGGCATTCCTGTCTGAGAATCCTTCTTTGTAGCCTCCAGTCTTACTTATTTTGGGAGGCTAAAATAAAGTGCATACCTTAAAATATTATTATTATTATTATTATTATTATTATTATTATTATTATTATTATTTAAAATGCCCAGGAATGGCTGAATTTTCGTCTTAACTGTCTTTCCAAAGTGTTTAAGATGAAGCAGTCAAACGGACTTTTGTTTCTATCTATTGTTAACAGTCAGCTGAGCTTTATGGGAGTCAATTCTGGAAAAATGAAAGCACATTTTCAATTCTGCTAGTGCCATTTGCGCTAGGTGGGTCCAGGTCTTGCTTGACCATTTATCTTCCCTCAGAAGCATCAGGGATATCTCCTTTCTCTGATGACTCTCCTCTTCATAACAAATGCACTGATTGGCTTTCTGTTCTCCAGTGGTCTCATTAATCTCCCTGATCAGGAGGTTATGTGGCTCAGAGTTGCAAAGCTCTTTAGAGAAGTCCCCTGTTCCCTGGATTCAGATTGACTCAGAGGGTAAGAGCCAAATATTGGTTTTCTTGGCCCTTTTCATTTAACTTTAATTTTAAATCCTAATCTTAAACATCCAGCAAATTAATTTTAACAGCCTTATATTAAGAGTACTGGACTTTAATGTCTATAACTTTATAATTATCTTTTTATTAATTGGGATCTGTATTATTCTGTCTGTATTGTAGGTGATGACTTATTATCTTGAATAAACCCATGTTGTGTTCTTAAAGCAACACATTTGTAAAACACTAACAGGGAATCTTTAGAGAACTTATAAGAAAATTTCAACTAAAATTAACAAAAGTAAAAATACTTAGTTCATGTAATAGCTACCCTAAATTTTTTGGCTGAGTATTACATTATATCCCCTGTTTGAGATCCTAGGAATCTTGACATTTTTTATGTTTTTAACATAACTTTAAAGAAATATTATCTGACGTACTTGTTTCATAGTCATTCTCACATATAGTAAGATGGGACACACAGCCTTATCTCAGGTAAGGCAGGGCTCTTTATAAATCTTAAGCATTTTAGTTCTAAAGCTGATCTTTATTTTTTTTTTTGTTTGAAGGTCTGGGAAGATCTACTCCTTAAGAAACTAATAGTTCATACTCAGGATTGGTTTTTGGTAGGAAAAATTATGATAAACATGGATTATTAGAATTACTTTATAATTTGGAAGGGTTTCTAGAAAACAGTATACCAGATCTGTAAGTTTCTATGTGAGGAGCCTCTAGGTCATTGTGGTGTTTGTGAACTTCCATTTTAGTGTACTGTGGCCAAGGTCAAAATGTACAGACAGTGAAGGTGTAACCCATCAACTTCATCTTCAGACACTTGCAAAATAGTTCCCAATTTCAGGTTTGGCTCTATGAGCAAGTGAATGTGCAGGTTGAGGGCTCAATCATTGGTTTTAAGAAGTATATGAACCTCTCATCAGATGATGCAGAAGAAATTGATTTAAAACAAAGTAAAGAACAGAACTGGGTCACTGTGTACCAAAAGGAGATAATATTACTCTGCTACCAAGTGTCTCTAACTAGAAATGATCAATGAAGTCATGAATTATTGAGAAGGCAGTTTTGTTTTTTTAGGTGTTTTTGTTTAGGAGTATAATCCTAAAGTATTTGTTTATATTGCTTTGATTACCCTTTTGTTATTACCAGATGACAATAATGGTATGGGGTTGTTTTTATTAAAAAGTAAAAATTAAAAGCAACATTGACAAAGTTTACATAAATTGTTTGTGGTCTCATGAACATTAGCTAACACCATATGATATCACATTTAAAACATGAATTAAAGAAAGCCTGAAAGTTTTCAACTTTTACATAGATTAGGCTCTCATTAACTTAAAAATACATTTAAATTGTTCCACAATGTAAAAAGTAACATAAAACTTTACATATCTTATTGATAACAGGTAAATAAATCTCCAATATATTTTTTTACCATACAACTTCAGAACACGAGCTTGATATAATGCTCTTTTAAAGTTTCTACCTTACAGACTTGCATACCTGTAAGATATGAAAACATTAATAGCATCACAATTACATTGATGTTTCTACATTAACCAAGTTTAGCTTTTAAAGAAATGGCAGTACAATGCTCTAAAATAACAGTTCTGATTTAATAAGTTTTTTAATTTTTATGGTTCCTTGCTCTAGAAAAAATAAAACTTAATAAACACAATGTTATGGGTAAACTTATGTTTCAAAAAATTTTTGTCTCATTAACACATGACTGATTTTTAAAACCTTATATAGAGTTTAGTAAAAACTTATACAGACCTTAGTAAATGAATCAGATTTCTAACAAAAGTACTCACGAATGAGTAATCCCATATCAAATTTACTTTACTTATTTATCAAAATATTAGAGAAATGTATTGAACAGTGTAAACCATTTTTATGTTGAAGAAAATGTTCTAGAACCAAGGCACATTAGACGTTTTGTAGATATTAATATTTTATTAGATTTTTGAACACCTAGAAAAATTTGTAAGCTTAAATTTAAAAACATTTATTTTTATCTGTTTATCCGATTTAAATTGAAACATTTAAACCACGTGAACTAAAGATCTTTGGATCCACTTTTTAAAATTTGTTTTTATGAGCACTTTTTTTAATGAGCGCTCCTTATATATGTTAATTTGTGTATCATATATATGATATACGGATATATGTCTATATAGACAGACAACACATAACAAAATTGTGCACACATAATAATAGTAAAGGCCTTGTAGTTTTTCACAGGTTAAATATCTATTGCAATGTTTCAAAAAGTCCACAGTTGGTCAAAGATTGAACTGATCAGAAAAACATTAACCTAGGTCTGTATGCTCAGAATCATGAGCTCAAAAATAATAAAGTATCTAAGGAAAACAATAAGAGTCCTAGAAAAAATGACTGGCCAGTAATTAGTAAATACCATACAATTTACTTTTTTTTTTCCGTTAGGCATCAAATCAGTCTCCTACTAAGCTTGCAGGCTTTTTTCATTTGCATTTCAACATGAGTCATGGCTGAGGTCTGGAAGGAGCAGGAAAAAAAATGCTATTCTGAGCAGACACCTCAGGCCTAAGGCATATTAACCATAATTTTCCAGTTGGGGTGTTGAAAATTATGATACAAGTTCAAGATACAATTCACAAAATTTTATGTCTTTACATCTTATTTTGTCAACAGATACCATACTATGGTTTACTATCCTTGTCCAAATTAATGCACTGGTACACACAGTGACATTTTCTCTGGCTACCGAATTCAAAATTGGTTAAAAAAAAAAAAAGTGAATGATTGGGAAGTTACTTGCCAACTTGGAAGTAGAGTTCTTCAGTTTTCCATCCTAAGTATTTAAGTTCTCTGGCATGAATTACCTGAAATCTTAAACTAAACAATGACCTAAACCCGACTTTTAACTGCAAGATTGTGCAATGCTTCAAAAACCCATTCAGATACCAGTTTTTTTATGATAAAACATCATCATTTAGACACACATTCAGCTAAGATCATTCCCAAGAAAAAATTTATAATATCAACACATTATTGCACATGTCTTAAAGGACCAGAAACAAAGACACAAGACAGACAGAAAGGAGGTAGAGACTATGGTTGTCAGACAGAATCCTTTAAACCAGAGCAGATAAGAGAAAAAATCTACTACACCAGTGGCACCCAGGGGGGGACCAGATGTTTTAACAGAGGGGCAACCTGAAATGTAAAATAAAGTGTCTATATGGTGACTTTACTGAATTTAGTGTCCCCTTTTTCTTTTTCTCTTTTTTAACAAGACAGAGGTGGCATAATACTTACAGTGCACGGAAGGAAGGAGGGTATTCCCTGAATCAACAGAGCTTTGGCAGCTGCTGGGGGTCCCTCAGTCCCTCCTTTTACTTACAGGATTAGCTCCTCTGGTTCAGTTCCACCCCAAGCAAGCTCCATCTCCTAACATTTCAGTAGACAGCTCTCACAAAGTTCTGGGGCGGAGGGGGGGTACCAATATGTAACTTAAAGTTCGGTTCCTGACCTAGAAGCCAATTTATACCAATTAAATAATGAGGAATGGGTTCTGAGAAAAAGAAAAGGGGAGGCTAATTGCTTTGCTAACAAAGGAGAAACACAGGGGACTCTGCCAAATGTTGTGACTCTCTTGATCTGGAGGGACAAGGGGTTTTAAAGGAGTTTCACTTGTTAACCTGGGAGATACTCAGTTCTTAGGTCCCCAGCAGGCATTGCCCTCTGCAATGGTTGTGCTCCAGGCAGCCAGCTAGGGGCTTCTATCATCCTGCTAAACAAAGGGGGTAAAGTTCATCGCAGTTCCTTAAAACACAGTTCAAACGGGTGTCAGGCTTACTCTCTTTATTACCCATTTTCACGTCCAATATCCTTAAGTTTTTACAACCAAAATCACACAACAAAATGAACAAAAGCAAACAAACAAACAAAAAAAAATACAACGGAGAACAAAACACACCACACACACACAAAAAGAAAAACAGAAACCCGGCGCCTAAACAGAAAAACAGTGGTACAGTGCAACATCTTGCTAAAGCTCCAGGGTAGGAGCGCGTGAGTGCCCGTCGGCACCTCTCTACACTTCCAGAGGAATTTCCTACAGAACAGAACAGAGGACAGAACGATTCTTGTTACTGTCCTGGACAGGAGTATATGTGAGCCTCCCCAGGCCACATCTCTGTCATCAGAAGAGATCTCCCTTAACCGGATATCAGATGTTATAAAGGCACCACTTACCTATGGAGGCCTCCTCCATCAGGTGCTTGCTAATAGTTTTAGTGCAGAGGTTCACTGCAATGCTCCCGGGACTAAAGGCTCTCTTTCTAATATAGAGAAGATGGACCATACTAGGCCTGAGTGGAGAGCTGTTCCTTGGTGCCTATGGTTGATATACCATCCTAATTTGCAAAAGTGCCACAGAATGTAGGGTCAGCCTCCTTTTCATGGTACTCTTGGAAGCAACTGTTTGGACAAAGTGGTTGCCAAGGCAGTGACCTCATTCAGTTCCTGAAGGATGCGACCTCACCTCACTTCCTTGGTAATGGAACTCTCTGAACTTGGGATCCAGGAAGCCAGGCACACAGAGCCAATCCCAGTCCCAGTCCTAGTGGTCTCACTTGCTTCGATTTAGCAAGGACAGAGTCAGTCTTTCTTGGTACCTACTGATGTGAGGATGGCCAAATGCCAGGAAAACTCTGAAGAGGGGCCTTTTTTGAAAAAGCAGGTAGTGGCTCACAGCTGGCTCCTGACCACTTCACAGAGTTGGACAAGGAGACCAGGTCTGAAACAGGACAGGCCATATCGGGGGAACACAGTATGACCCAGCAGTCAGAGGACACTCTGGAGAGTGAGAGACCTACTTGGGGGAAGGAGGTGACTTTGTGGGTGTGGATGTGTGTTTGTGGTTTTGTCTCATGTTCAGAGAATAGGTAGGAAAGTCGGTTTGTTTGGTTTGGAGTGAACTGTTTCTAGTAAGTTGTTGGACAAGGTGAGTGTTTCTATGTCTGTGTATCCCACTGTGTCCGTGGTTGTAGACATTAGAAAAGAGAATGCATCAATGGATGTTTCCTGTCTATTAGAAAGCTTCCCAGCATTCATCCTGCCCAATTAATGAATACTCTAGGGCTTGCCTTATCAATGGGCAACACCGGCTATCTTCCTAAGTTCCTGTTTTCTTCCTGAATTCTGGCCACTCTCCAGAATAGACTCATGCTTTTGTGTCCACGATATGTAGCACCTCCAAGCACCGTGACATGGACATGTACTGGATAGCTGAAGGAATTGGCAAGAATCTCAGAAAACTCAGATACCAGTGTGACCAGGATAGTCTCAGTGGAGAAACCCTGCAATTGGCCTTTTTATTACCTATTGTTCTGTTGCCCTGAATGTCAGGAAGGTCTTTGCCTCAGGCCACGCCTTCGAGATTCCTGAAGAAAAGAGTTTTCAAACGGAAATGAATGGGCATCACCTGTGGCTGTTTGCTTAATTCCTTTGGAAAGGGATGTGTCTGAATCAGCCCTTTGGCCCTGTGTGAGCCTAGAGCTTAGATTCTCAGCACCTGATGGATCGTAAGAAAGATCCCATGTGTGGATCCAAATCAAAATGGCCAAAAATCAGTCATTGTGGATGAAGTCTCTCGCATTCCTCCATAAGGTTCTTAACCTCCCTCAAGTGAGAATAGGGATCCAATGGGTCAAATGAGTTATTCAAAGCCCTGCAGATGCTAGCCCATAGGTTCTTGGGTTTTCTTATGAATCCAATTCAAATAAAGAATCTAAACCGACAGTCAGTAGGCCTCAAATTGGAGAACAGAGCTGTGTTAACGGCAGGCATATTTGATCACTCCTGGTTCACAGGAAGGGTTTCCAGGCCACCCTGACTTTTGGTAAATGAGGGGAAAGGGAGCTTACTTGGGACACTGTCTTGTGCTGCGCCTCTCATGGAATCCTCCTGCCAGAAGTTATGATGAGTGTCTATATGGAAGAAGATGAGTGTCATGTGAGAGTGTTTTGGTTTTAACTGCGGTCATTTTTGTGGAAGTTGGAAGAGATAACTGGGTCCAACTTGGCTTGCACTTTGGTGTGATTCCCCTTAGACACTGTGTTTTGGAACTGACCTCCGAGAAGGTACAAGGTCCTATGACATTGTATATCCATATTTCTGGGACATCTCTACCGAACGTAATTCAATGCTAAGTATACCAATCAAGGGCCAAATGAACTTCTGGACTTCAAATCTTAACTAGATTTCTGTTTTCATATTTATATTGAAAGGTTAATAAAATAGATACTTGTCATTTTCTGTTTTTCTGTATGCTTAACAAAACACCATTGAAATCTTGAGAACTGTTTACTATTCTTATTCCCAGAATGTGCTGTCCCAAACTGCCAAACTGCAGAATGTACTCCGTCAACCAGTTGCTCGCAAACTGACACTCGCCATTACCCATCAATAAATTTCTCTCCCTGCCCTCTCCAAGAAAAATATATAACCATTTCTTAAGCTGTTCTCAGGGCTCTCTGCTCTGTTCAAGTGATCTCTGAGCCCTTCATGCCGGACTCCCAATAAACCCTTTGCTGTTGCATGAGACAGTCTCTTAGTGGTCTCTGCCGCAGATGCTCGCCCAACCTTTACATCTGGTGGCCCTAGCAAGATCCGGAAGCTGCAGACAAAATACCCCCAACGGGCCCCTCTGGGGGTAAATAAGGCCCATCTTTCTCGTTTCAGGCTTCAGGTTAGGGTATGGCAAAACGGCTATTGGTAAAGAGCGTGAGCTCTCTCCCATGGTGGCTGACACACATGTCACAGAGCCACAGGCCATGTCCCTGGGGGATAGACTCGGAAAATCGTGGAACAATAGTCTCCTCGACTCAGTGATATTTTGTTTCTGATTCGATATTGCCAGCCCTTCAGGTTTTGCCGACTAGTCAGTCCTGGTCTCAGTATTGGACGTCCATTGCCTGTCTTTATTGTCTTGTCTTGTCTGTGTTGTGTGTCGTTCCTTTCGGTGTCTGTGTATATTTCATTATGGGACAGATCATTTCAATGCCTCTGTCCCTGACCCTTAATCACTGGACCAAAATCTGCTTAAGGGCTCAGAATCTTTCTTTTTCAGTAAAACGCCAGACCTGGCAGATTCTGTGTCTCAGAATGACCTACCATTGCAGTCGGATGGCTCCTAGAAGGATCTTTCAACTTCGCACTTATTTGAAAAGTCCGAGATATTGTCTTTCAGCAGGTGCCACATAGACATCCAGATCAACAGCCATATATCTTAACTTGTCAGTACCTCTACAAATCTCCTCCTCCATGGGTCAAGCCTTTCCTTGTCCCTGCACCTGCTCCTACTCCTTCCCCCACGATTCTATCTCAACCTCTCTGCTCCTCCTCCTCCACCCTCTGTTCTCCCTGAGTCTCAAGACTCTACTGGACTCACCACCCCCTCCTTATCATCTGCCCTCGTCTCCCAACCCCTAACACCCTCTAAGTGATTCCCCTTCTGCTGACTCAGCCTCTCCACCATTCGAGGAAGCTAGGCTGGCCCAGCGTCATCCAGATGACTGTCCCGCGGCACACACAGCCCCTCCTTCCCTGGAGGAAGCTGGCCCGACTAAAAGAACTCAGAGAACTCACCGACGTTTTCACACCTGCCTACTTGAGGTGACTGCCAACACCACCTAGCGACTCTCTTCATGACAGAGCAATGAGAGAAAAATCTCCTGGAATGTAGAAAAAAATATCCTCAGACCTGATGGGCGACCAACACAACTTCCCAACATAATCAAAACTGGCTTCTCCTTAAACCCACCCAACTGGGACCCCAACACCTTTGAAGATAGGGAGCATCTGTTCAATTATTGCCAGGCTCTAACAGCGGGTCTCCAAGTGGCCGCTGGGTGACCAACTAATTTGGCCATGGTAAGAGAAATTATTCAAAGGCCTGATGAATCTCCATTTATGTTTCTAGAGAGAATCATGGAGGCATATAAGAGATATACTCCTTTCGATCCTCAGGCAGCAGATTAAAAAGCATCTGTCACGATGGCCTTAATTGAGCAAGCTGCCATGGATATTAAAAAAAAAAATTAAAAGAGAGATTTTGTCAAAGAAGCCAAGAAAGTATACTATAAGAGAGAAACAGGGAGAAAGAAAGGGAGCAAAGGGAGGATGAGAGAACCAAAAGACAGACTAAGGCATTGACTAAGGTCCTGATCACAACAAGAAAGAGGCCAGAAATTAAGACATAGGGTGACAGGAAGGGCCCATGCCAGAGGCCACCCCTGGCCTCAGATCAGTGTGCCTACTCTAAAGAAAAAGGATACTGGGCCATAGAGTTCCCTATAAAGAGACAGCCACGCCAGCTGGCCATTCTGACTCTGGAGGATGACTAAGAAAGTCAGGGCTCAGAACCCATCCCCTAGCTCAGGGTAACTTTTGAAGTGGAGGGGACTCCAGTAAACTTTGAAGTGAATACAGGAGCAGTATACTCAGCCCTTAAGGCCCCATTGGGCCCTCTATCAAATAAAAGGTCTCTAGTTCAAAGGGATGATGACAGTAAATATCAGGCTTAGACAACTAAGAGGACCACGGACCTGGGGAAAGGAAAAATCCATCACTCCTTCCTAGGAATCCCAGAATGCCTGGACCCATTGATGGGCAGAGATCTGCTCATCAAGCTCCGGGCCAAAATAACTTTTAACCATGAAGGCCCCCAAATGAAATTTCTAAGTACTTCAGCAAAAACTCCTATAGTCACGGCTTTAACTATATTAGTAGAAGATAAACATCCACCATTCACATGCCCCAAGTCTGATCAAACAGGCAAGCTACCCCAAAAATGGATAACAGATTACCCAGATGCCTGGGCAAAAACTGCTGGGTTAGGCCTGGCCGTGAAACAATCTCCAATAACAGTGGAGTTAAAAACCTCAGTCTCCCCAGTCAATGTCAAATAATATCCTCTAAGCAAAAAAACTAAAGGTGGGATAAGGCCCCATATTCAGAAATATCTGGCATTAGGGGTCCTAAGGCCCTGTCAATCGGCCTGGAACACTCCCCTGCTACTAGAAAAAAAAAGCCAGGGACCGGGAGCTATCGCCCCATTAAAGAGCTAAGAGAGATCAACAAAAGAGGGCAGGACATTCACCCCACGGTACCTAATCCGTACAATCTGCTTAGCACTCTGAACCCTGAGGGGAAATTATATACTGTTCTGAACTTAAAAGATGCTTTCTTTTGCTTGCCTCTGCATAAAGATAGTCAGTTGCTGTTTGCTTTCGGGTGGGTAGACCCAGAAACCAAAACGTCTGGTCAACTAACTTGGACTAGACTCCCACAGGGGTTCAAAAACTCCCCCACTCTCTTTGATGAAGCCCTCCACAGAGATCTCAACAACTTCAGAACTACGCACCCTGAATTTACCCAGCTTCAATACGTGGATGTCCTGCTACTGGCAGCCAACACCAAGGAAAACTGTGAGTCTGGGACCCAAGCACTATTATATGAGCTTGCTCAACTCGGGTATAGAGTTTCGACCAAAAAGGCCCAAATTTGCTAGCATGAAGTAATCTTCCTGGGCTATTCCCTTAGGGGCAGTAAACGATGGCTCACTGAGCCCAGAAAACAAACCATTATGTAGATACCACCCCCATCTTACAGCAGACAACTCAGAGAATTTCTTGGGACTGCTGGCTTTTGCAGGTTATGGATGCCTGGGTTTGCGTCCTTAGCTGCTCCATTATACCCGCTGTTAAAGGAAGATGCCCAATTCCAATGAAACCCTGAGGACCAGGAAGTTTTTGATAACATCTAAAAACACTGACACTGAACGCCTCAATTTCACTGAGCTCAGCCTGCAATTAGAGCAAGCCCTACACTACGTTAAAAATGTACATCAACTCACTCACCTTGGTTCAAAGAAACTGCAGGCATTACTGTAAGATTAAGAACAGAGTTTTCCACTAACCAACTCACAGTGAAAGGAAATAACTGAACGGGTAACAAAAGCCTGTCGGGTCCGTCAATTGGGTAATGCTTACCCTTCCAAGTTTCCTAGAGGAAAGCACCTATGAGGAACCAGACCAGGACAATTCTGGGAAGTGGACATTACTAAAATTAAGCCAGCAAGGTATGGATTTAAATATCTCCTAGTCTTTGTAGATACATTTTCAGGATGGATTGAAGCCTTACACACACACACACACACACAAAAAAAAAAAAAAAAAAAAAAAAAAAAAAAAAAAAAAAAAAAAAAAAAAAAACGGCGCAAATGGTTTTCAAGAAGATCCTGAAAGATATTTTTCCAAGATACGATCTGCCTAATGGACTGATAATGGACTGGTTTTCATGGCCCAGGTAAGTCAGGTGTTAACCAGGACCCTGTGGATTAATTGGAAGTTACATTATGCTTATATACCCCAGAACTCAGGACAGGTAGAAAAAATAAATAGAACCATTAAAGAGACCTTAACGGCCCCCTTAGGGACCTGGTGACTATCTCTCCACCCAGACATTTTTCAGCTCAGTATAGGTCTTTCCTATTGAGACATGCCTGATGAAGAGGATCTCACTAAAATTCCATTAAATCCCTTCCGTACCATAGATAATTGAAACAAACATTATGGATGCAGGGACACGCGAGCCAGATGCAGGTTGGCTAGCCTATATTACTATGTATGCCCGGCAGACTATCAAAGCGACAAACAGCCATGGCTGTGTGGGGGAAAAGCCGACTTCTTGTGTAAGTCATGGGGATGTGAGCATACAGGGACTGCCTGGTGGAACCCAAACTCCTCATCAAATTCAGTACACAGCATTGGCCATATTACCAATTAGACAACCAAAAACTATGGCCCCCAGAGGGTTCTCTAGATCCTCAAATTCTTCATGACATTTTTAACTTCGGCAAGTGCTCAAAAGGGGGAAATTCCCCTATGTGGAATCCTTTTTCCTCCTTTGCTCACATCCTGTACTATGCTTCCCCAATAGTTCCTCACCCTCAGCCTTCTGCTCTAGACTCTCTGCTTTCACTCCCACCTCAGCAACCTGATTTCTCCCCTCCAATTACTAGATCAAAAACCCAAACCTCCGCTGGATCTCAGAACATTGCCCCCTTGCTGAGGAAGCAGGTACCGAGGTACCCCTCCACCCACTCCTCTCTTTTCCTGTCAGTGTCTGCACTAGGTCCCACCAAGTCCTCTAGCAAGCTTAGCCAAAGCTCAAACCAGCTGAGAAGAGCCCTCAGACCCCTATCCAAGATGTAATGAAAATGACCTTTAAAGTTGATTTGTCATCACTGAAAACAGGTTTCTAAGAATTTAAAGTCCCTCACAGGCTTTTTGGAATACTCACTCCCGTCTTCCCCTCTGCTCTACCTGTTCTACTGCTCAAGTTTTTGTTCTAGGAAAATCCCAAACCCCTTTCGCATTATTCTTTGGCATCTCTCCGTCCTCATTCTCAGATCCACGGAGCTGCACTCAGCATCGCCTTCCCTGTCATCCCCCTCTGTACCAGGTCCACAGAAATGTCTTAAATGACCTTCTCCAGAAGTCTTTACCAAGGCTTACTTTAGGGCTTTCAGCAAAAGAGTCCCTCTGAAAAAGTTCAATGGAGATAAACTTCCACTCTTCATGTTGCCCTGTTCTACTTGGCCACTGGCTGGAAAAATCACCACCCCTAAGCTAGACAGCGCCTTACCAGTTTTTCACAAAATATGTGAACAAGGACTCTGGCCTTGAGCTGGGGCTTCAGAGAGATTGCTACATTTCTAAGATAAAAAAGTTACCAACTGGGCTCCATGGTGACAGCTGGCAAGGAGGAAAAAAAAGAGACAAAAAAGCTCTTCCATTCCAAGGTGTAATTGAAAAGTTAACGTGCACAGAACAGAGGAAAAAAAACAGAAACAAAAACTGATTTGTGTGAATTTCTGCAGACTGTGAACTTCTGAGCCCCTTCCCTTACATGTTGGGTACAAATACTAAAACTACCAAAACTTGGGGTTCAGGGGTTAATTGATTACAACAGAAGCAATGCCCTCTCAATACGGATGCAAACAAATAAAACTCCTTTCCTGTCTTTGGTGCTATCTTAGGTGCCTTTCCTTGTCCGTCTCTACAACAGTATAATTCTATACACTTTAACATTATTTATGTTTTCATAAAGTGGTCAATAGTTGCGATTAATTATGTAATGATGCAGATGTTTTCCAGAGTGCTCTATCAGGACGCAGGTTCATTTAAAGATCAAATAGGGGGGGCATACAACCCGGTTCCACCGGGAACCTGTATCCCTCACTTTAGCCATCCTATTAGGAATAATAGTTGCTGAAGGGGTGGGCACAGGAACAACTGCCCTAGTCCATGAGACACAACAAAGACACAATTAGAAGCAGAAATAGACCAAAGCTTAAAGACATTAAAAACCGACATCACAGCTTTACAGGAATTTTAACCTCTCTCTCTCTGAAGTTGTTTACAGAGCAGGCGAGTGTTGGACCTCCTCTTCATGAGAGAAGGGTGCCTTTTTGCTTGCATTGAGAAAAGAATGATGTTTTTTATGCCGACAATACTGGAGTTGTAAAAGAATCTATGAGTAAATTAAGAAAATTACTTGAAGAGTGTCAAAGAAAGACAG
The DNA here is from genome assembly GCF_048772815.1 of Callospermophilus lateralis. NCBI lineage: Eukaryota > Metazoa > Chordata > Mammalia > Rodentia > Sciuridae > Callospermophilus > Callospermophilus lateralis. The sequence continues at coordinate 107,216 of NW_027512402.1, read as the reverse complement.
AGGCCCCCAAAGGGAGGTTTGAGTCTTGGTTCACATAGTCCACCTAGTTAACTACACTTTTATCCACCCAGGCTAGTCCATTAATAATTCTCATATTATTGTTAACTGTAGGACCCTGTTTGCTCAACCATGTAGTTTCTTTTCTCACCCAAATTGAAACTGTTATTAACCCTAACCATACACTGTTCTCTCAATCTAATTTTACAGAAGAGGGGGGACAGAGTTTGTCTTAAAATACAGGAATATAGAGGATCTTCCACCTGCTGAGAACCTCAAAGGTCCTTGAAGAAATGATCCCTGGAGAAGATGTAGTCAACTATGAAGGACCTGAGAGAGCAAAAGTCTTCCATGGCAAACAACCTGCTCATGATGAAGGGATGTGTCTGAATCAGCCACTCTCTTCTTAATGTAGAGAAGATGGACCAAAGCAGGGATGTGTTGAGAGCTGCTCCTGCGTGCCAATGGGTGACATACCATTCTAACTTGTGAAAGTGTCACAAAAAGTAGGGGCAGCCTCCTTCTCATGGGAACCTTGGAAGCAACTGTTAGGACAAAGTTGTTGTCAAGGCAGTGACCTCATTCAGTTCCTAAAGAAAGTGACCTCACCTAACTTCTATGGTGATGTAACTCTCTGAACTTGGAATCCAGGAAGCCTGGCACCCAGAGCCAGTCCCAGTCCCAGTCCCAGTTGTCAAACTTATTTTGATTTACCAAGGACAGACTCAGTCTTTCTTGGGACCTACTATTGTGAGGATGGCCAAATGCAAGAAAAGCTATGAAGAGGGGGCTTTCCTGAGAAAGCAGGCATTGGCTCACCACTGGATCCTAAAAACTTCACAGAGTTGGCCAAAAAGACCAGATTTGAGAAAGAACAGGCCATTTCCTGGAACATAGTATGGCCCACCAGTCAGAGGACTCTCCAGATAGTCACAGACCTACATGGGGGAAGGAGGTGCCTTTGTGATGTGGGTGTGAGTTTGTGGTTTTGTCTCATGTTCTGAGAATAGGTATGAAAGAAGGTTTGTTTTTTTTTGGAGTGAACGGTTTCTAGTAAGTCGTTTGACAACGCGAGTGTTTCTATGTCAGTGTATCCCACTGTGCCCGTGGTTGTAGACATTAGAAGAGAGAATGCATCAATGAATATGTCCTGTCAGCTAGAAAGCTTCCCAGCATTCATCCTTCCCAATTTATTAATGGACTGCAGCTTGCCTTATTGATGGCAACACTTACTATCTTTCTAAGATCCTGTTTTCTTCCTGAATTCTGGCCACTCTCCAGAATAGGCTCATGGTTTTGTGTTTAAGATATGTACAACCACGAAGCTCTTTGAAATGACCATGTACTAGATAGCTAAAGGGAATGGCGAGCATCTCAGAAAACTCAGATATCAATGTTACCAGTAAAGTCTCAGTGGAGAAACCCTGCTTGGGGCCTTTTGATTACCTAATCTTCTGTTGCCCTGAATGTCAGGAAGGTCTTTTCCTCAGGCCACCACTTTGTGAAGCCTGAAGAAAACAGTTTTCAAATGGAAATGAATGGGTATTACCTGTGGTTCTTTGCTTAATTGCTTTGGAGAGGATGTGTCTGAATCAGCCTATTTGCCCTGTGTGAGGCTGTGGCTTAGATTCTCACCTTCTGATGGATATAAAGAAAGATCCCATGTGTACATCCAAGACCAAAATGGCCACAGAGCAGTCCTTGTGGATGAAGTCTCTTGCCTTCCTCTGTAACTTTCCTGAACTCCATCAAGTCAGAATAGGGATCCTTTGGGTCAAATGAGATCTTCAAAGCCCTGCAGAGGCTAGCCCATGGTTGCTTGGGTTTTCTCAAGACTCCAATTTACATAAAGAATCCAAACCCCACAGTCAGTTGACCTCAAATTGAAGAAGTGGAGCAGTATTAATGGGAGGCCTATTTGATCTCTCCTGGTTCACAAGAAGGGTGTCCATGCCACCCTGAATTAGGCAATTTAGGTGCAAGAGAGCTTATTTTGGACACGGACTTGAGCTGTGCCCCTCATGGAAAACTCTAGCCACAGGTTATTATGTATGTCTATATGGAAGAAGATGAGCGCCACGTTGGAGTGTTTTTGTTTAAATTGTGGTCATTTGGGTGGCGGTTAGAAGAGATGACTTGGTTCACATGTGCTTGAACTCTGGTGTGATTTCCTTAGAGACTGAGTTCTGCAACTGAACTCAGAGAAGTATTGCCATGAATAGTGTTGAGATTTTAGGAAGCCAGGCATGAGTGTCGCCCTTGGAAACTGAGTTCTAGGCCCAGGGTGGCTTTCCACAGAGCACTGGGCCTCTCAGCCAGGATACCACATGATTTTATTCTGAAAGACTTGGCACCCATCGTTGAGAGTCAAAACTCATATGGACCTCACATTGTAGAGCTAAATGAGCTAAACATCATGTGATCTTTTCACCATTCTTTGGGAAGCCTTACCTGTGAGTGTTCTCAAGAGCTTTCATTGAAATGAGCTTCCTAACCATTTAATGGTTCCTGAATGAATTGAAACTCACAGTGCCTCCAACTTCATCCTTGAAAAATTGCTAGATAAATGCCATGAAATTTTTGAAATTCCCATCACCAGGTGGCACTGGAGAACCTTTGGATGACCTGTTGCTGGTCATGAATATTTCAGTGTCTTGTTTTACTGGGTTTCATGTAAATGGTGTAGAACAGAGATGTCAGTAAGTTGGACTCTGTTGAGTAGTGGGCCTAGAGCAGTGTTGGGCAGGTATGTGATAAAACATCTGTGATGGGGCCATGTGGATCTGCCATTGGCTTCCAAATGGCTTGTGACTGATATGGCACAGCCAGCAGAACCTTCTGTGTAAAGGCAACTTGTTATATGGAGCGATTTCAGGATATTGTTCAGAATCAGGTTGCTATGGTCAAGGGGTCAAGCTATGTGGGATAGAAGCCTGGTTCTTGTATCATCCTGCAGACCCTGATCCACCACACGTGACAGAACTCCCTCTTGCACTTTGTTGCAGTTGAACGCCTTGTATTTCGTGAAGCAAATACCAAACTCCCAGTGCAGCAGGAAGAAACACCACGAAATGGAGGATGATCATATGGCTTCACAGTCCACACTTGGAGACACTAAGCCCCAGTGGCCACAGTTTACCTACAAAGAGAGAATTCAGCACTGCTGCCTCGTGTTCATTGTAAAATAAGAAACTTTGTCCTCCTGGTCACATAGATGCAGACCCAGCTTTGAGGGTCTCACTACAAAGGAAGCTTAACTCGTGACAACAACCTATATTTCAGTGCCCAACCTCAGTGGCAGTTTCTCAAAAAGTTTTAGGCAAGCAGAGCTCCATGTTTGTGGAGTGTGTACCCTGTCCTTATTTTTGGAAACTCCTATTCCACCTCCAAGTTTGTGCACTCTTGAGCATTTTCCATTCCAAAAATGTAATCACAGATTTTGTAACTCTTCTCCTCTAATTGTGTCTTACTTGGGGCGAAGGTAATGTCAAGGCATGGTTCTGGATGAGACTGGGAAGATTTGTTGTAGCACATATTTGCATACACATTGGATTAATTTTCCTATTTTCCATTCGAAATTCTGAATCCCTGACACTAACCCATATTCTACTAGACTCTGACTACTAATCCTAATATGATGGAGAAAAATAACCCAAACAGTACATAAGTACATGCAGTTCAGAGTTCGACTTGCCATTTGCATGATAAAGGGTAGGTGTTATAAATTTAGTCAATTTTTAATTGAAATAGTTCTCCATGTGTTTTCAAAGTTAACAAATATGTGAATTACTGTCTCCCATTCTCTGGAGCCTATTCAGCACATGTATTTTTATATGCACAAATAGAATCCTGCGTGATATCACACGTACATTCTTGTGAGTTACATGACTTAGCAGATACAAAGTGTGAGAAGTGACCACTCCTCCTAAACCCTGTTGGAACTGAAAATTCAACCTATGGGTGAGTTTCCCAGTAGAACAACATTATACATAAACCCATGTTCAGTAAAATGAATGTTTTTGCATCTTTATGATATATATTTCATGATGAATTTCGATTGGCATATATATTGCTACTTATTAATGTCTCTGTTCGTGTGTGTGTGTGTGTGTGTGTGTGTGTGTATATATTCTCCAGATTTTTAAAAATATGAAATATATGTGTCTTATATACAATCCCTAAATTCATTCATGTTCATGTATGTGGATTAATAATCAACTTTTCACAAGATTATTCTTAGAAATATTCATCCACCCGAAATACATATTTGTTTCCTAGTACTGAAAACTAACTTCAGTGAAAGGTGCATACAAATCCTAATATGTCTACATTAACTGACCCAGTTTAACATCAATGCATGTAGGTTCCTATGGGACATGATGTGTATTTTGACGTTAATTTTTATTCCACACTGGTACATTACTATTCCTTCAGTTTATGTACATCATAGAATATATATTTTATTCACTAGTTAACAAATTTATAGGCATTTGTTTCACTTTCAATCACTTCCTGCTCCAGAACACATAAATTTCTCTACGTTTCTTCAGTGGTCTATTCATGAGACTTTTTTTCCAAATACATTTTTTTCGATTTCCATAATCAATTTTGAAACAAAACTCACAAACCCTTCATGATAAACCATAACCCTAAGATGATCATTAGATATATAACTGGTTGGAATGAATGATTGTATATCAATATAACATTTCTTATATATTTTCAGATATCTATTCAATCCATTATTTAAAGTGGATCCAGTTATATTATTTATTCACAGTATGGTCTATTCATGCATTATGTGTATATTCATAGAAACAGGGTACACATCTTTGTACGACTATACTAATTTATAAGTCTTCAAAATATTGCTCCAAGAAATGGTGGAAGAAATATTCATGTCACCTGATCTACATACACATTTTATCACAGAAATATTCTGGACACCAAAAGCAAAGGTCACACTTACAATTGTACCAAAGCCTAAATAGAAAGTGAGCATGGATTACTAAAAACATCCATGTCCAGGTTGCCTAATGCTCTCAAATATCAATCCTATTGGTGACTACATATTTGTTTCTTCCTAAGATTATCTATTCAACCTCAAACCTGTTGAAAATGTCTAACCCTATCACACAATTTATACTTTGCTTGATTTCCTAATGTCTCTATTGATATCTGCTTTCCTACATGATTTCCCCAGTTCATCATTGTGACTGACTCTTCACATGTACTGACATTTACATACACTCTCTACCCGAAACCCTATTGCTAAAGAACTTTTGGTCCAAATCCTATACTCACTCTTCTTTCTAAACCTACAGACTACCTTCCTAATCCTACCGACTATCGCTTTTTGACTGGATGTTCTTTTCAACATTCAATCATCCAAAGTACAAGGTCCGATGCCAGTGTATATTGATTTATTTGAGACATCTGTGCAGCACATAACTCAAAGCTAAGTATCCCACTCAAGTCCCCAGTGCCCTTCTGGACTTCAAATCTTACCTAGATTTCTGCTTTCATAGTTATATTTCACATATATACTCTTATAAATATCACAGGTTGCCAATGCCATTATTCATCCCGCAGAATGATTCGTAACCCAAATCAAACCTATTATTAACCTTAACTATACACTGTTCCTTCAATATAATGTACAGAAGAGCAGGGACAGAGTGGGTCTTACAATATAGGAATGTAGATGATCTTCCACCTGCTGAGAACATCAAAGATCCATGGAGAAATGATCCTTGGAGAATATATAGGCAGCTATGTAGGACCTGAGAGAGCAATAGTTATCTTCCATGGCAAACAACCTGGTCAGGGTGAATTGATGTGTCTGAATCAGCCTCTGTCTTCTTAAAGTAGAGAAGATGGACCAATCCAGGCCTGTGTGGAGAGCTGTTCCTGGGTGCCTATGGTTGATATACCATTCTAACTTCTGAATGTGTCACAGGATGTTGGGGCAGCCTCCATCTCATGGGAACCTTGGAAGCAACTGTTAGGACAAAGTGGTTACCGAGGCAGTGACCATATTCAGTTCCTGAAAGAAGTGACCTCATTTCACTTCCTTGGTGATGTAATTCTCTGAACTTGGGATCCAGGATGCCAGGCACCCAGAGTCAGTCTCACTCTGAGTCCCAGTGGGCTAACTTGTTTGCTTTTCCCAAAGACATAGTCAGTCTTTCTTGGTACCTACTGATGTGAGGATGGCCAAATTCCAGCAGAGCTCTGAAGAGGGGCCTTTCCTGAGAAAGTAGGTAGTGGCGAACCACTGGCTCCTGACAACTTCACAGAATTGGCCAAGGAGACCAGAACTGAAACAGGACAGGACATTTTTGGGGAACATAATATGGCCCACCAGTCAGAAGACACTCCGGATAATCACAGACCTACTTGGGGGAAAGAATTGCCTTTGCCATTGTAGGTGTGAGTTTGTGTTTTTTTCTGATGTTCTGAGAATAGCTAGGAAAGGTGGTTTGTTTGGTTTGGAGTGGACTATTTCTAGTAAGTCGTTTGACATGGTGAGTGTTTCTATGTCTGTGTATTCCACTGTATCCGTTGTTGTAGACATTAGAAAAGACAATGCAACAATGGATGTGTTGTCTCTAGTTGAAAGCTTCCCCGCATTCTTACTGCCCAATTGATGAATGGACTGCAGCTTGCCTTATGGATGGGCAACATCTACTATCTTCTTAAGTTCCTGTTTTCTTCGTGTTTTCCAGCCACTCTCCAGAATAGGCTCATGGTTTTGAGTCCCAGATATGTAACACCACAAGGCTCTGTGACATGGCCATGTACTGGATAGCTTAAGGGAATGGGAGCATCTCAGAAAAATCAGATATCAGTGTGACCAGTAAAGTCTCAGTGGAGAAACCCTTCTTTGGGCCATTTGCTTACTTCTGTTTCTATTACCCTGAATGTCAGGAAATTCTTTGCCTCAGGCCACCCTGTTGTGTAGCCTTAAGACGACTGTTTTCATATGGAAATGAATGGACATCACCTGTGGCTCTTTGCTTAATTGCTTTGGAATGGAATGTGTCTGATTCAGCCTCTTGTCCTTGAATGAGGTTGTGGCTTAGATTCTCAGCACCTGATGGATCTAAAGAAAGATCCCATGTGATTTCAAAACCAAAATGACAAAAAGAGAAGTCATTGTGGATGAATATTTTTGCCTTCTTGTTTTATGTTCCTGACCTCCATCAAGTGAGAATAGGGATCCTTTGGGTCAAATGAGTCTTTGAAATCCCTGCAGAGGCTAGCCCATATGTGCTTGGGTTTTCTCATGACTCCAAATCACATCAAGAATTTATAGGCTTCAGCCAGTAGGCCTCAAATTGGAGAAGCGGAACACTTTAACAGCAGCAATATTTGATCACTCCTGGTTCACAGGAATAGTGTTCAGGCCACCATGTTTTTAGGCAAATGAGGGGCAAGTGAGCTTATTTTGGACACTACCTTGTGCTCATTGAAACCTCCAGCTAGAGGTTATGATGAGTGTCTACAAGGAAGAAGATTATGGCCCTGTGGGAGTGATTTCATTTTAATTTTGGTCATTTTTGTGGCAGTTGAAAGGGATGACTGGGTCCACCTGGGCTTGAACTCTGGTATGATTTACCCTTAGAGACTGAGTTCTGGAACTGACCTCAGAGAAGTATTGCCATGAATTGTGTTGGGATTTTAGGAGGCCACGCATGAGACTCACTCTTGGAAACTGAGATCTAGGCCCAGGGTGGCTTTCCACAGAGGCCTGGGAATCTCAGCCAGAATATCACATGATTTTATTCTGAAAGACTTGGTAGCCATAGTTGAGAGTCAAAACACACATGGACCTCACATTGTAGACGTCAATTGGCCTGGCTTCATGTGACCTGTTGGCAACTCTTTGAGAAGCCTTGACTTTAGAGTTCTCCAGAGCATTCATTGAAATGAGCTTTCTCAACACTTAACGGTTCCTGAATGAATTGAAACCCACAGTGCCTCTAACTTCATCCTTGAAAACTTGCTAGATAAATACCATAAAATTTTGGAAATTCCCATGACCAGGTGGCACTGCAGAAACGTTGGATGTCCTGTTGCTGATCATGTGTATACCAGAAAGTGCCTTGTTTGACTGGGTTTCATGAAAATGGTGTAGAATACGAGATGCCAGGAATTTGGAGCCTGCTGAGTAGTGGGCCTAGAGCAGTGGTGGGGAGGTGTGTGATGAAACATCATGGTGGGGCCATGTGGATCGGCTATCGGCTTACAAATGGCTTGTGACTGATATGGCGCAGCCCCCATTCCCTTGTATGTAAAGGCATCTTGTTATATGGAGAGGTTTCAGGGCAATGTTCATAATCAGGTTGCTATGGTTATTGGGACAAGCTATGTGGGATAGAAGCCTGGTTGGTACATTCTCCTGCAGACGCTAACCCACCCCACGTGACAGAACACCCTCCAGCACTGTATCCCAGATGAACTTCTTATATTGTGTGAAGCAAGTACCAAATTCCCAGTGTAGCAGCAAGAAACACCACGAAAATTGGAGGATGATCAAATGTCTTCACTGTCCCCACCGGGAGACACTTAGCCTCCAGTGGACACAGTTTACCTACAAAGAGAAAATTGAGCACTGCTTCCTCATGTTCATTGAAATATAAGAAATCATGTCTTCCAGGTCACATAGATGCAGACCCAGCTTTTATGGTCTCACGACAAAGGAAGCCAAAGCTCATGACAACAACATATATTTCAAGTGCCCAACCTCAGAAGCCGTATTCCAAGAAGTCTTAGGCCAGCAGAGCTCTTTGTTTGTGGAGTGTTTACCCTGTCCTTTACTTTTGGAAACGCCTCTACCACCTCCAAGGTTGTGAACTCCCGAGCATATTCCATTAAATATATGTATTCATAGATTTTCACACTTTTCTACTATAATTGTGTCTTACTTGGGTGAAGGTAATGTCAAGGCATTGTTCTGGATGTGAGTGGGAAGATTTTTGTGTAGCACATATTTACACACACACTGGATTCATTTTTCAATTTTTATTTTGAAATACTGAATCCCTGACACTAACCCATACCCTACTAGACTCTGAATTATGATCCTAATATGATGGTGAAAAATAACCCAAAAAGAATAGAATACAAGCAGTTCAGAGTAGGCATGGTGTATAGTTGGAATTGACTTTTGCATTATATTTTGTAGGAGTTATAAATCTAGTCAATTTTTTGTTGAAATAGTTCTACATGTGTTTTTAAAATTAACAAATATATGAATCCCTGTCTCCCTTTCTCTGTAGCCTATTCAGCACATGTATTTTTATATGCACATATAGTATCCTACCTGATATCACTCGTATACACTTGTGAGGTGGCTGAATTTGCAGATGCAAATTGAGAGAAGAGATCACTCCTCCTAAACGCTGTTGGAACTGAAAATTCAACCTATGGGTGAGCTTCCTAGTTGAATAACATTATTCATAATTTCATGTTCAGTAAAATTAATATTTTTCAGTCTGTTGATTATATATATTTCATGATAAATTTCTATTGGCATATATATCACTACTTTTTTTATTGGTTGCTCAAAACATTACAAAGCTCTTGACATATCATATTTCATACATTAGATTCAAGTGGGTTATGAACTCCCATTTTTACTCCAAATACAGATTGCAGAATCACATCAGTTAAACATCCATATTTTTACATAATGCCCTATTAGTTAATGTTGTATTCTGCTACCTTTCCTATACTCTACTATCCCCCCTCCCTTCTCTTCCCATCTTTTCTCTCTACCATACCTACTCTAATTCATTTCTCTCGTTGTTTATTTTCCCACAACCTCTTATATGTAATTTTGTGTAACAATAAGGGTCTCTCTCCATTACCATGCAATTTCCCTCTTCTCTCCCTTTCCCTCCCACCTCATGTTTCTGCTTAATGTTAATCTTTTCTTCATGCTCTTCCTCCCTGCTCTGTTCTTAGTTGCTCTCATTATATCAAAGAAGATATTTGGTATTTGTTTTTTAGGGATTGGCTAGCTTCACTAAGCATAATCTTCTCTATTGCCATGCATTTCCCTGCAAATTCCATGATTTTGTCATATTTTAGTGCTGCGTAATCCTCCATAGTATACAAAGGTCACATTTTTTTTTATCCATTCATCTATTGAAGGGCATCTGGGTTGGTTCGACAGTGTAGCAATTGTGAATTGTGCTGCTATGAAAATCGATGTGGCAGTATCACTGTAGTACGCTCTTTTAAGGTCTTCAGGGAATAGTCCAAGAAGGGCAATAGCTGGGTCAAATGGTGCTTCCATTCCAAGCTTTCACAGGAGACTCCATACTCCTTTCCAAATTGGCTGCACCAGTTTCAGTCCCACGAGCAATGTACAAGAGTACCCTTTTCCTCACATCCTCGCCAGCACTTGTTGTTGTTTGACTTCATTATGGCTGCCAATCTCACTGGATTGAGATGGTATTTTAGGGTGGTTTTTATTTGCGTTTCTCTTACTGCTAGAAATGGAGAGCATTTTTTCATGTACTTGTTAATTGATTCTATGTCCTCCTCTGAGAAGTTTCTGTTCAGGTCCTTGGCCCATTGGGTTATTGGTTATATTATTGTCTAATTTTCTGAGTTCTTTGTATACTTTGTATACTCTAGATATTAGGGCTCCATGTGAAGGGTGAGGACTAAAAATTTGTTCCCATGATGTAGGCTCCATATTTACCTCTCTTATTGTTTCTCTTTCTGAGAAAAAAAAATTCAGTTTAAGTAAGTCCCATTTCTTGATTCTTGTTATTAACTCTTGTTCTATGGGTGTCCTATTAAGGAATTTGGAGCCTGACCACACAATATGTAGATCTGAGCCAACTTTTTCTTCTATCAGACGCAGAGACTCTGATTTGAATCCAGCTCCTTGATCCACTTTGAGTTAACTTTTGTGCAGGGCGAGAGGAGGGGATTCAGTTTCATTTTGTTGCATATGGATTTACAGTTTACCCAACACCATTTGATGAAGATGCCATCCTTCCTCCATTGCAGGCCATTAGCTCTTTTATCAAATATAAGATAGTTGTAGCTTTTTGGATTAGTCGCTGTGTCCTCCATTCTGTACCATTGGTCCACCCGCCTGTTTTGGTACCAGTACCATGCTGTTTTTATTATAATTGCTCTGTAATATAGTTTGAAATCTGGTATTGCTATACTGCCTGATTCACACTTCCTGCTTAGAATTGCTTTTGCTATTCTGGGTCTTTTATTTTTCCATTTGAATTTCATAATTGCTTTATCTATTTCTACAAAAAATTCCTTTGGGATTTTGATTGGCATTGCATTAAACCTGTAGAGAACTTTTGGTAATATAGCCATATTGATGATGTTAGTTCTTCCTATCCATGAACGGGGTATATTTTTCCATCTTCTAAGATCTTATTCTATTTCTCTTTTTAGGGTTCTGTAGTTTGCATTATATAAATCTTTCACCTCTTTTGTTAGGTTGATTCCCAAGTATTTAATTATTTTGAGGAAATTGGGAATGCAGTGTTTTGACTCATTTTTGTTTCAGAAGTTTTGTCGCTAATATACAGAAATGCCTTCGATTTATGCATGTTGATTTTCTATCCTGCCACATTGCTGCATTCATTTATTAGTTCTAGTAGTTTTTTCTGTAGACCCTTTTGGGTCTTCTATGTATAGAATCATGTCATCTGCAAATAGTGATAAGTTAAGTTCTTCTTTTCCTATTTTTATGCCTTTAATGTCTTTCATCTCTCTAATTGCTCTGGCCAGTTTTTCGAGAACTATATTGAATAGAAGTGGTGATAGAGGACATCCCTGTCTTGTTCCAGATTTTAAAGGGAATGCCTTCAATTTTTCTCCATTCAGAATGATGCTAACCTGAGGCTTAACATAGATAGCTTTTACAATGTCGAGGTAAGTTCCTGTTATCCCTAGTTTTTAAAATGTTTTGAACATAAAGGAATGCTCTACTTTGTTGAATGTTTTTTCTGCGTCTATCGAGATGATCATATGGTTCTTATCTTTAAGTCCAATGATGTTGTGAATAACATTTATTAATTTCCATATATTGAACCAGCCTTGCATCCCAGGGATGAATCCTAGTTGATCATGGTGCACAATTTTTTTGATGTGCCTTTGTATCCAATTCGCCAGAATTTTAATGAGGATTTTTGCATCTAGGTTCATCAGAGATATTTGTCTGTAGTTTTCATTCTTTGAGGTGTCTTTGTCTGGTTTCAGAATCAGGGTGATGTTGTCCTCATAGAACGAATTTGGCAGAGCTCCCAGTTTTTCTATTTCCTGAATAACTTGAAAAGTAATGGTATTAATTCTTCTTTAAAGGTTTTGTAAAACTCTGCTGTATACCCATCCGGTCCTGGGCTTTTCTTGGTTGGTAGTCTTTTGATTGCTTCTTCTACTTCATCCATTGATATTGGTCTGTTTAAATTGTGTGTTCCCTTATGACTCAGTGTGGGCAAATCATATGACTTAAGAAGTTTATCAATGTCTTCACTATTTTTTATTTTATTGGAATACAGGTTTCCAAATAATTTCTAATTTTCTTCTGTATTTATGTTGCATCTGTTGTGATATTGCCTTTTTCATCCCGTATGTTAGTAATTTGAGTTCTCTCTCTTCTTCTCTTCATTAGCATGGCTAAGGGTCTGTCGATCTTATTTATCTTTTTGAAGAACCAACTTTTAGTTTTGTTAATTTTTTCAATAGTTTCTTTTGTTTCAATTTCGCTCTGATTTTAATTATTTCTTGCCTTCTGCTACATTTGCTGTTGTTTTGCTCTTCCTTTTCTAGGGCTTTGAGATAAAGTGTGAGCTCATTTATTTGTTGTTTTTTTTTTCTTTCTTTTTTTGAGGAATGACCTCCAGGAGATGAATTTACCTCTTAAAACTTCTTTCATTTTGTCCCATAGAATCTGATATGTTGTGTCTGTATTTTCATTTATCTCTAAGAATTTTTTGATTTCCTCCTTTATGTCTTCTGTAACCCATTGATCATTCAGTAACATATTGTTCATTTTGCATGTAATGTATGATTTTTTCTTTTTTCTTTTATCATTGGTTTCCAGTTTCATTCCATTATGATCACAAAAAATTCATGGTATTATCTCCTCCCCTTTATATTTACTGAGGGTTGCCCTATGGCAAAACATATGGTCTATTTTTGAGAAGGATCCCTGTGCTGCTGAGAAAAAAGTATATCCACTTGATGATGGTTGATATATTCTATATATGTCACTTAAGTCTAGGGTATTGATTGTGATATTGAGTTCTATAGTTTCTTTATTCAACTTTTGTTTGGAGGATCTGTCCAATGGTGAGAGACGTGAGTTGAAGTCACACATAATTATTGTACTGTGGTCTATTTGATTCTTGAACTTGAGGAGAATTTGTTTAATGAACGTCGCAGCACCATTATTTGCTGCGTGAATATTGATAATTGTTATGTCTTGTCAGTGAATGGTTTCTTTTAACAGTATATAATGTCCTTCCTTATCCCTTTTGATTAAATTAGTCTTGAGGTCGATTTTATTCTATAGGAGGATGGCCACCCCTGCTTGGTTACGAGGACTGTGTGCATGGTATAAATTTTCCCAATCTTTCACCTTCAGCTTGTGTATGTCTTTTCCATTCAGATGTGTCCCCTGGAGGCAACTTATTGTTGGATTTGTTTTTTTTAATTCAAGTTACAAGCCTATGTCACTTTATTGGAGAGTTTAAGCCATTAACGTTTAGAGTTACTATTAATATATGGTTTGTACTGCCACCCATATTTGCTTATATCTTTTTTTTAAATTAGTTTGTTTCTCCATGATTAGCTTTTCCCGCCCTCTGTCATTACTGAGGCACTTCCCACTGATGGTTTACATTGTTGATTTTCATTTCTTCCTCGTGTAGTGTTTTGCTCAAGATGCTTTCCAATGCTGGTTTTCTGGCTGCAAATTCTTTTAGCTTTTGTTTATCATGAAATATTTTTATTTTGTTGTCTTACTTTAAGCTTAATTTTGCTGGATACATAATTCTTGGTTGGCATCCATTGTCTTTCAGTGTTTGAAGTACGTTGTTCCAGGATCTTCTCACTTCCAGCATCTCTGATTAAAAAAAAAAAAAACATTGTTAACCTTTTTGTTTTACCCCTGATTGTAATCTGCCTCCTTTCTCTGGTAGGTTTTAATATTTTCTCTTTGTTTTGTATATTGGATATCTTCATAACAATGTGTCTTGGCATTGGTCTACTGTGATTTTGTGTGCTCAGTGTCCTGTAAGCATCTACAATTTGTTTATCTGTTTCCATTTTTATTTTTGGAAAGTTTTCTCTAATTATTTCATTCAGCAGGTTACTCATTCCCTTGGTTTGAATCTCTGTACCTTCCTCTTTCGGGATGACTCATAAGTTTGTTTTTTTAATGTTATCCCATATCTCTTGGATGTTTTCTCATAATTTTTTACAGCATTTCTTTCTTGGATAGAGTTTTTTCAAGATGATATATTTTGTCTTCATTATCTGACATTCTGTCTTCTACTTGCTCCACTCTGTTAGTGATACTCTCAATTGAGTTTTTAATTTGGTTTATCATTTCCTTCATTTCTAGAATTATTGTTTGATTTTTCTAATAATCTCTATCTCCTGATAAAGATGCTTAATTTCTTATTTTATCTGTTTATGTAATTCATTTTCAATGCGTTCTTTCACTGTTTGTTTTTGTTGTCTCGTATCCTCTTTAATGTTCCATTACATCTGTCTAAGGTATTCCTTGAGTTCTTTATATGACCATTTTTCTGATGACTCCAGATGCTCTTGAATATTTAGGCTGTCCTTCATTGTTTGTACTTTTTTTCTTCCTTGCTTTTTTATGCTGCTCATGTTACTTCTTGTTCTGTTTGACTACTGAGTTACTGCTTACTCTTATAAATTTATTTGATGCTTGGAAGGAAAGATATTAGAAGGGAAGGGACGAAGTCACTAAAGAGAATGAGAGTATCCAGGTAGAATTCAAGGAAGGGGTATAATAAACTTGAAAAGAAATGAAAAGACAAAAGAAAAAAATAGAAAATAAAGAAAGAAAATTTTAAGTAATAATGATAATTAAAAAATGAAAATTAAAATTTAAAATAATAATAATAATAATGAAATAAAAAATTAAAAAAATAAAAAACATTAAAAAAGTTAAAGAACAACAACAAAAATGAAAATGAAAGAAAAAGAAAAACATACAAATAATATAATAATAATAATACATGCAGTACTAGAGTTCAATTAACTTCTCATCCAGTAGGTGGAGCTGTGTGCACTGGGCCAAGCTTCTCCTCTAAATAAGTGGGAACAAATCACTGTGCAGCAGCTCTTCCTCCCAGACTCGGCGGGTCTCCAATCCTGAGTGCCTAGGGCCTTCTCTTGTGCTTCCTCAAGCCAGGCCCCGCTCACCTTTGAAGCTCACCACAATACTGGTTACACACCAGGCCTCTGCTCCTGGTAGCCCTGTTTTAATGAAGGCCTGGGCACACTCTCCCTGTTTGCCTCCCTCAGACCCTAAGTTTGTAGAGCTTTGTCCTGAGAACCGCCAGCGAATTTTCCTGTCTTCCGGGAGCCATGCCCCTGGTAGGTGGTGTAAGAGACCTCAATTGTCAGCACTGGTGGGAGTGGTAGCCGGGAATTCCACGCCGCAAGTCCCGAGCCAATCCTGTTTCCCTAGGTCTGGCTATCGTGCTCCTGGGAGAGCTGAGAGGGGCCCTTGAGGTTTCCCCGTGGTGTTGAGAGAGATGGCAATGGGATTACACACTTGTCGCGTTGGTTTCAATGAAGTTATCTCCTCCGCCTGTAATGTCAGTTCTATGCCATGGTGGTATCCCATTAAAATGGTGACCGTTTGTTCCCTTTGCTGGGTGACCAATGCAATGGGTGGGTCCTGACTATCTCTCCCAAGCCCCATTTCAATCCTGTGGCCACTGCCTATGAAGGCTCAGTTGTCTTTTAACTCTGTCAATTCAGAAAGCCCAACCAGTTATTTCAGCGGGAATGTTAGTGCTGAGTCACAAAAACCAGACGAATCTAAGCTTGAATGCAGCCAATCCGGGCTCTGTGTGTGTTCTGAGGGGCCCAGACTGTTCGCCCCAGATTCACAACAGGTCAACATTGCCTAGTGATTCTGAGCAAACAGCATTTAGACAGTTTATGACTTCCTATGCCCGTGCAGCTGAAGAGATCAGAGACTTGATTTCTCCATGCCTGCCTTCATAATGGATCTCCTGTATTGCTACTTTTTAATATCTGTGCATGTGCGTGTTTGTATATATATATAAATATATATATATATATATATATATATATATATATATATATACACACACTCTTCAGATTTTTCAAAATATGAAATATATGTGTCTTATTATACACTCCCTAAATTCATTCATATTCATATCTGTGGATTTATAATCAACTTTCCACAAGATTATTCTCATAATAATCATCCACCTGCAATACATATTGTTCCTAGTACTGAAAACTAAATTCAGTGAATGGTGCATACAAACCCTATTATTTCTACATTTACTTAGCCAGTTTAAAATCAATGCAAGTAGATTCCTAGGGGACATGATGTGTATTTTGACTTTCATTTTTATTCAACACTTGTACGTTACTATGTCTTCAGTTTATCCACATCATAGGATATATATTTCAGTCACAAATTAGAAAATTTATAGGCATTTGTTTCACGATCAATCACTTCCTGATTCAGAACACATGCATTCCTCCATGTTTCTTGACTGGTCTTTTCATGAGACTTCTTTCCAAACACATTGCTTTCGTTTAACATCATCACTTATAAAGCAAAACTCAAACACCATTCATCATAAATCATAATCCTAATATTACCATTAGATATATAACTGGTTGGAATGAATGATTGTATATCAATATAAGATTTCTTATATATTTTCACATGTCATTTCAATCCATTATTTAAAGTGGAATCAGTTATGTTATTTATTCATAGTATGGTCTATTCATGCATTATCTCTATATTCATAGACAGAGGTTACACCTCTTTGTGCCCCTAATACTAATGTATGCGTCTTCAAATTATTGCTCCCAGAAATGGTGAAAGAAATACTCATGTCACCTGATCTACATATACATTTTATCACAGTAATATTCTGAACAACAAACAAATAAAATATCACACTTATGATTGTACCAAAGCCTAAAAGGAAAGTGAATGTTGATAACTAATAGCATCCATGTCCAGGTTGAATAATGCTCTCAAATGTCATTCCCATTCATGACGACATATTTGTTTTTTCCTATGATTATATATTCAAACTCAAGCCTGTTGAAAATGTCTAATCCTATCCCTCACTTTATACTTTGCCTGATTTAGTAATGTCTCTATTGACACCTGCTTTCCTACATATTTTCCCCAGTTCATCATTTTGGCTTACTCTTCACATGTGCTGACATTTACATTCACTCTCTAAACAAAACCCTATTGCTAAAGAAGCTTTTTTTTCCAAATCATATACTCACTCTTCTTCCTAAACCTACTGACTATCTTCCTAATCCTACCAACTATCCCTTTTTGACTGGATGTTCTCTTCTACATTTAATCATCCAAGGTACAAGGTCCTATGCCATTGTATTTCGATTTAACTGAGACAATTGTACAGAACATTATTCAACACTAAGTATCCAAACCAAGGGCCCAATGCCCTTCTGGGCTTCAAATCTTTCTTAGATTCCCGTTTTTATACATATATTTCACCTATATATTCTTATAAATATCACAGGTTCCCAATCCCATTATTCATCCTGCAGAATGATTCCTAACCCAAATCGAAAATATTATTAACCCTAACCATACACTAACTTTGCAGGAGAGCAGGAACAGTGTGGGTATTAAACTACAGGAATCTAGGGGATCTTCACCTGCTGAGAAACTCAAATGTTCATGCAGAAATAATCCCTGGTGAAGATGAAGGCAGCTATGAAGTACCTCAGAAAGCAAAAGTCAACTTCCATGGCAATCATCCTGGTCAGGATGAAGGGTTGTGTCTGAATCATTCTCTCTCTTCTTAATGTATAGAACATGGACCAAACCAGTCCTGTGTGGAAGCTGTTCCCGGGTGCTTATGGTTGATATAACATTCTAACTAGAGAAAGTGCCACATGAAAATCGGGGCAGCCTCCACCTCATGGTACTTTTGGAAGCAACAAAGTGGTTGCCAAGGCAGTGACATCATTCAGATCCTGAAGAAAGTGATCTCACCTCACTTCCTTGGTGAGGGAACTCTCTGAACTTGGGATCCAGGAAGCCAGGCACCCAGAGACAGTCCCTTTTCTAGTCCCAGTGGTCTCACATGTTTGGAATTACCAAGGACAGAGTCAGTCTTTCTTGGTACCTACAGATGTGAGGATGTCCAAATGCCAGGAAACCTCTGAAGAGGGGCTTTCCCTGAGAAAGCAGGTAGTGGATCATTTTCTGAGAATAGGTAGGAAAGGCGGTTTGTTTGGTATGGTGTGGAATATTTCTATTAAGTCCTTTGACAAGGTGAGTGTTTCTATGTGTGTGTATCCCACTGAGTCCATTGTTGTAGACATTAGAAAAGACAATGCATCAATGGATGTGTCCTGTCTAGTAGAAAGCTTCCCAGCATTCATCCTGCCCAATTCATGAGTGGACTCTGGCTTGCCTTATGGATGGGCAACACCTACAAGCTTCCTAATTTCCCGTTTTCTCTCTCAATTCAGCCCACTCTCCAGAATAGTATCATGGTTTTGTGTCCAAGATTTGTACCACCTCCAAGATCTGTGACATGGCTATGTACTGGATAGCTGAAGGAAATGGCTAGCATCTCAGAAATCTCAGATATCTGTTGACCAGGAAAGTCTCAGTGGAGAAACCCTGCTTTGGTCCTTTTGCTTAACTATTGTTCTGTTGAATGTCAGGAAGTTTTTTGCCTCAAGCCACCACTTTGTGAACCCTGAAGAAAACAGTTTTCAAATGGAAATGAATGGGCATCACCTGTGGCTCTTTGCTTAATTGCTTAGGATTGGGATATGTCTGAATCAGCCTGTTGGCCCTGTGTGAGGCTGTGGCTTAGATTCTCATCACCTGATGGATCTAAAGATAGATCCCATGCGTGCATCCAAAACCAAAATGGCAAAAAGATCAGATATTGTTGATGAACTCTCTTGCCTTCCTCTGGTAGGTTCCAGATATCCATCAAGTGAGAATAGGGATTCTTTGGGTCAAATGAGTTCTTCAAAGCCCTGCAGAGGCTAGGCCATAGGTGCTTGATTATCATGACTCCAATTCACTTAAAGAATCTAAACCCCAAAGCTAGAAGGCCTCAAGTTGGAGAAGCCAAGCAATATTAAAGGTAGGCCTATTTGATTACTCCTGGTTCACAGGAAGAGAGTCCAGGCCACCCTTACTTTAGGCAAATGCGGTGCAAGGAGCTTATTTTGGACACTGTCGTGGGCTGCATCCCTTATGGAAACCTCCAGCCAGAGGATATAATGAGTGTCTATATGGAAGAAGATGAGGGCCATGTGAGAGTGTTTTGGTTTTAATTGTGGACATTTGTCTGGCGGTTGGAAGAGATCACTGGGTCCACCTAGGCTTGCACTCTGGTGTGATTCCCCTTAGAGACTGAGTTCTTTTACTGATCTCAGAGAATTATTGCCAGGAATTGTGTTGGAATTTTAGATGGCCATGCATGAGAGTTGCCCTTGGAAAGTGACATCTAGGCCCTAGTTGACTTTCCACAGAGCACAGGGAATCTCAGCCAGGATAACACATGATATTATTCTTAAAGACTTGGCAGCCATATTTGAGAGTCAAAACACACATGGACCATACTTTGTAGACCTCAATGGGCCTGGCTTAATCTGACTTTTGGCCACTTTTGGAAGCCTTGCCTGTAAGAATTCTCCAGAGTTTTCATTTAATGGTTTCTGAGTGAATTGAAATCCACAGTGCCTCCAACTTCATCCTTGAAAATTGGCTATATCAATATCATGAAATTTTTGAAATTCCCATGACCAGGTAGCACTGGAGAACATTTGGATGTCCTCTTGCTGATCATGAGTATACAGGACAGTGCCTTGATTGACTGGGTTTTATGAAAATGGTGTAGAACAGAGATTCCAGTAAGTTGGATCTTGCTGAGTAGTTGTTCTAGAGCAGTGGTTGGCAGGTGTGTGATAAAACATCTGTGGTGGGGGCATGTGGATCTGCCATTGGCTTCCAAATGGATTGTGACTGACATTTTGCAGTCAGTAGAACCTTATATGTAAAGGCATATTGTTATATGGAGAGGTTTCAGGGCAATGTTCAGAATCAGGATGCTATGGTCAATAGGGCAAGTTATGTGGGATAGAAGCCTGGTTGGTGCATTCTCCTGCAGAACTCGACACACCACACTTGACAGAACTCACTTCAGCACTGTGTCCCAGGTGAACCCTTGTATTTAATGAAGCAAATACCAAACTCCCAGTGCAGCAGCAAAAAACACCACGAAAGTGGAGGATGACCAAATGAATTTACAGTCCACACGGGGAGACACCTAGAATCCAGTGGCCACAGTATACCTACAAATAGAAAATTCAGCACTGCTGCCTCATGTTTATTGGAAAATAAGAAACCATGTCATCCAGGTCACATAGATGCAGAACCAGATTTGATGGTCTCACTACATATGAAGCTAATGCTTCTGACAACAGCATATATTTCATTGCCCAACCTCACAGGCAGTTTCTTCAGATGTTAGGCTGGCAGAAATTCATGTTTTTGGAGTGATTACCCTGTCCCTTACTTTTGGAAACTCCTCTACCAACTCCAAATTTGTGAGCTTCTGAGCATTTTCCATTCCACATATGTATTCACAGATTTTCTAAATGTTCTCCTCTAATTGTGTCTTATGTACGGCGAAGGTAATGTCAAGGCATTATTCTGAATGAGAGTGGGAAGATTTTTGTGTAGCACATATTTGCATACACATTGGATACATTTTCCAATTTTCCATTCGAAATACTGAATCCCTGACACTAACACATGCCCTACTAGACTTTGACTTCTTATCCTAATTTGATGGAGAATAATAACCCAAACAGAATACAAATACAAGAGGTTCACAGGAGGCATGGTGTATAATTGGACTTGCCTTTCGTATGATAAATTGTAGGTGTTATAAATCTAGCGAATTTTAATTGAAATAGTTCTCCATGTGTTTTCAAAGTTAACAAATATGTGAATAACTGTCTCCCTTTCTCTGTAGCCTATTCATCACATGTATTTTTATAAGCACATACAGAATTCTACCTGGTATCAGTCGTACATTTGGTGAGGTGGCTGGCTTGGCAGATACAAATTGTGAGAAGAGATCACTCCTACTTAACGCTGTTGGAACTGAAAATTCAACATATGGGTGAGCTTTTTATTTAAACAACATGAATCCATGTACATTTAAATGAATATTTTTGGATCTGTGGATGATATATATTTCATGGTAAATTTCAATTCACATACATAATGCTACTTTTTAATGTCTGTGTGTGTGTGTGTCTGTGTGTATATATATATATATATATATATATATATATATATATATATATATATATATATTCACTCTCCAGATTTTTCAAAATATTTAGTATATTTTTCTTTTTATACCCTCCCTAAATTCATTCATATTCATGTATGTGGATTTATAATCAACTTTTCACAAGATTATTCTCAGAAATATTCCTCCACCTGAAATACATATTTTTTTCCTTCTACTGAAAACTAACTTTGGGGGATCACATGATGGCGGCGAATGGAGTGCATTACCCCCATGTACCACGTCACTGTGCGGGAAAATGACGAGTTAGAACGGCTAAAACCTATCTTGTTAGGAATTTCCAGCAAATTTGGGGTGCTCCAAAACCTAGTGGACATATATCCATCTCACGAGGATCAGCTACGGGGGCTCAAACGCGAGTGATTTTTCCGCACGGAGGGTCATGCTGCTTATTCAGCAAATTGCCCTGCAGCTAGAGTGTGTGGCGCGCACTGGGAAAAGACGAAATAGCATCGCAAATATACAGTGGTGCGGATTCTATGGGCTCCTGCCCGCTATGCAATTACTGTGCTCAGTGCTGAATTCTGGGATTGAGACGGGGATGGATGTGGTCCAATTCCGTTCTCCATACCGGTCAGACCACAGAGGAAGCCAGCGTCCACCATCTTGAAGAGCTGACGTCACCATCCCTGTTTTCGACTGATCGCAGCTCATTCAGCTATAGAACAGGTAATTTCAGGATTCCATTCACCTTTGCTTCGCAGACAAATTACTCAGGCTCAGTGCTAAAGAACCCGCAGAAACTGCGTCTTGGAGCCAGCTCCTATTAGAACATACACTGAGCCCAGAGCGGCCAAATTTGGCCTCCCTGAACTGATCTGGCCCAGGGCTCAAGAACCCGTGGAAACTGCTTCCCGGTCCGGGTCTTGCTGAATAATGTGGAGGTAAATATCAACCGAGCCTTCATAGGCAGTGGCAACAGGATTGAGATGAGGCTTGTGAGGGCAAGTCAGGACTCACCCATTGCTTTGGTCACCCAGCAAAGGGAACGAAATGCTGCCTTTTGCATGGGATACCAACATGGCAGAGATCTGATGTCATCAGAAAGCAGCGGAGGAGATAACTTCATTAATACCAGCGGTGACAGAAACAGTTGGTCTCCTGGTAAAGAAAGTGAGTCAGAAACACTCGAGTCTCTCTCACTTTGTCATCAAGCCAGAGGGGCAGAGCAGAGCCGCTGCCCATGCCTGGAACAGGCCCAGCGACACACCTGCATGATACTCACTTCACTCCAATTGGAATAGAGGCAGAGGAGAGCCACCACAGGTGCCCAGAACAGGCCTAGCGACCAGCAGGCATGGTAGTCACATCACCTCAATTGGAGTAATTGCAGAGCAGAGCCTTCTCCAGCACCTAGTACAATCCAAGTGGCCCACCGGCATGGTAGTCACATAACCCCAATAGGAGTAGGCGCAGAGCAGAGTCTTTGCCCATGGTGCCCGGAACAGGCCCAGCAACCTGCCGGCTTCGTAGTCACGACACCCCAATTGGAGTAGCGGCAGAGCAGAGGTACCACCCGCGCCCTCAAGGTAGACAAATCTGCACCCGACCAGCAGAAGAGGCCCAGCGGCCTGCCAGCGCGGCAGACACTTCACCCCATTTGAAGTAGGGGCAGAGCAGATCCATCGCCCATGCCCGTAAGGTAGGCAGACCTGCGACCGACGGCAGAACAGGCCCACCCACCCGCCGGCATGGTAGTCACGTCACCCCAATTGGAGTAGGGGCAGAGCAGAGCCGCCGCCCGCGCCTCTAAGGTAGGCAGACCTGAGACCGACTGGCAGAACACCCCAGGGGTCCATGGGTGTGGTACACACGTCACACCAATTAGAGGAGGGGCTTAGCAGAGCCGCTTCCCGCGCCTGCAGGGTAGGCAGACCTGCGACGGATCAGGAGAACAGGCCCAGCGGCCCATCAGCATGGTAGATAGATCACCCCAATTGGAAGAGCACAACAGCCACACCCCGCACCTGCAAGGAAGACTTTTCAAATATACAAGAGCAATATAAATATATAGGGGGAAAATTTCAAAATCACAACAGTTTCACCAAGCAGAAAGAAACGCGAGCCGTATGAAAAGACAAAGAAAAAAGGACCACAAGCAATGCAGGTCAACACAACTTTAGAAGAGGTAATAGCTGCAGCAGATGGAATGTCAGATAAAAAACTCAGGATATACATGCTTCAGATAATCTGGAGTCTCAAGGAAGACATTAGACAGCAAAATCAGACAATGAAAGATCACTTCGACAATGAATTACACAAACAAATCCAAGAAGCAAAAGATCAATTATACAGGGAGATAGAAGTTGTAAAAAATGACAAACAGAAATCCTAGAAATGCAGGAAGCAATAAAACAACTTAAAAACTCAATTGAGAACACTACCATCAGAGTAGAACACTTAGAAGATAGAACATCAGACAATGAAGACAAAGTATTTCAACTTGAAAAGAACATAGACAGCTCAGCAAGACTGTTAAGAAACCATGAACAGAACATCCGTGAAATATGGGATAACATAAAGAGACCAAACTTAAGAGTCATTGGGATACAGGAAGGTATAGAGGTCCAAACCAAAAGAATGAGCAATGTATTTAATGAAATAATACGAGAAAACTTCCCAGACTTGAAGAATGAGACAGACTCCCAAGTCCTAGAAGCCAACAGGACGCCGAATGTGCAAAATCATAAGAGATCCACACCTAGACGCATTATAATGAAGATACCCAACGTACAGAATAAATAGATAATTTTAAAAGCTACAATTGAAAGGAAGCAGATTACATTTAAGGGTAAAGCAATCAGGATAACAGCTGATATTTCAACACAGACTCTGAAAGCTAGAAGATCCTTGAAATATATGTTTTTGTCAGGAGCTTTAGCTTCATTTCTAGTGAAAGCATCAAAGCTGTGTCTGCATCTATGTAACCTGGAGAACATGGTTTCTTATTTTCCAAAAGACATGAGGCGGCAGTGCTGAATTCACTCTTTGTAGGTAAACTGTGGCCACTGAAGGCTAAGTGTCTCCCCGTGTGGACTGTGAAGCCATTTGTTCATCCTCCACTTTTCATGGTGTTTCTTGCCGCTGCACTGGGAGTTTGGTATTTGTTTCACTAAATAAAATGAGTTCAACTGAGACCCAGTGCTGGAGGGAGTTCTGTCATGTATGGTGGGTCAGGGTCTGCAGGAGAATTCACCAACCAGGATTCTATCCCACATAGATTGCCCCCTTGATCATAGCAACCTGATTCTGAACATTGCCCTGAAAATCTTCATATAAAAAGATGCCTTTACATGGAGAGGTTTCAGACATATAAGGTTCTGCTGGATGCATCATGTCAGTCTCAAGCCCTTTGGAAGTAATGGCAGATCCACATGGCCCCACAAGAGATGTTTTATCACACACCTGCACACCACCTGCACACACACCACTATTCAGTAGGCTACAAGTTACTGGCATTTATGTTCTACACCATTTTCATGAAACCCAGACAATCAAGGCACTATCTGGTACACTCATGATGAGCAAAAGGACATCAAATGTTCTCCAGTGCCACCTGGTCATTGGAATGGCAAAAAATTCATGGTATTTATGTAGCCACTTTTCAAGGATGAAGTTGGAAGCATTGTGGGTTTCAATTCATTCAGGAACCATTAAATGGTGAGGAAGCTCATTTCAATAAAAGATCTGGAGAACTCTCACAGGCAATTTTTCCCAAGGAGTGAGCTAGATCTCAGTTTAGAAGGGCGAATCTCATTAGTGGCCTATTCCACTGCCACACAAATGACCGCAATTGAAACCAAAACACTCCCACATGACCCTCATCTTCTGCCATAGAGACACTCATCATAACCTCTTGCTGCAGGTTTTCATGAGGGATGCAGCCCAAGACAGTGTCCAAAATAAGCTCACTTACCCCTCAATTGCCTAAAGTCAGGGTGGCCTGGACACCCTTCCTGTGAACCAGGAGTGATCAAATAGGCCTGCCCTTAATACTGCTCTGCTTCTCCATTTTGACTGTACTGATTGTTGAGTATAAATTCTTTGTGTGAATTGGAGTCATGAGAAAATCCAAGCACCTATGCATTAGCCTCTTCAGGGCTTTGAAAAACTCATTTGACCCAAATTATATCTATTCTCACTTGATAGAGGTCAGGACTTACAGAGGAAGGCAAGAGACTTCATCCACATTGACTGCTCTTATGGCCATTTTGGTTTTGGATTCAGAGATGGGATCTTTCTGTAGATCTGTCAGGTGCCGAGAATCTAAGCCCCGGCCTCACATAGGGCCAAGGGGCTGATTCAGACACATCCCTTTTGAAGCAATTAAGCAAACAGCCACAGGTGATGCCCATTCATTTTCATTTGAAAACTGTTTTCTTCAGGCTTTACAAAGGGGTTGCCTGAGGCAAAGAAATTCCTGACATTCAGGGCAACAGAACAAAAGGTTAGCAAAAGGCAGAAAGCAGGGTTTCTCCACTGAGACTTTACTGGTCACACTGATATCTGAGTTTTCTGAGATGCTCCCATTGCCTTCAGCTATCCAGTACATATCCATGTAACAAAGCTTGGAGGCGGTACATATCTTGGACACCAAACCATGAGACTATTCCGGAGAGTGGCCAGAATTCAGGAAGAAAACTGGAGCTTAGGAGATAGTAGGTGTTGTCCATTCATAAGGCAAGCTGCAGTCCATTCATCAATTGCGCAGGATGAATGCTGGGTAGCTTTCTACTAGACAGGGCACTTCCATTGATGCATTCTCTTTTCAAATGTCAACAACCACGGACACAGTGGGATACACTTTTAGAAACCCTCGCCATGTCAAACGACTTTCTAGAAACAATCCACTCAAAAACAAACAATCCACCATCCCTACCTATTCTCAGAACATGAGACAAAACCACAAACTCACACCCACACCCACAAAGCACCTCCTTCCCAGAAGTAGGTCTTTGATTATCCGGAGTTTCCTCTGACTGGTGGGCCATACCATGTTCCCCCGAAATGGCCTGTACTTTCTCAGATTTGGTGTCTTTGCCAGAACAACTACCTGCTTTCTCAGGAAACACCTGTCTTCATAGCTTTCCTGGCATTTGGCCATCCTCACATGAGTTGGTACCAATAAAGACTGACTCTGTCCTTGGTAAATCCAATCAAGTGTGCCAACTGGGACTGGCACTGGCTCTGGGGGCCTAGCTTCCTGGTTCCCAAGTTAAGAGAGTTCCACTACAAAGGAAGTGAGGTGAGGTCACTTTTTTCAGGAACTGAATGAGGTCACTGCCTTGGCAACTACTTTGCCCTAACAGTTGCTTCCAAGGGTCCCATGAGATGGATGCTGCCCCAATTCCTGTGACATTTTTACAAGTTAGAATGGTATATCAACCATAGTCACCCAGGAACAGCTCTCCACACAGGCTTGGTTTGGTCCATCTTCTCTACATTAAGAAGAGAGAGGCTGATTCAGACACAACCCTTCATCCTGACCAGGCTGTTTGCCATGGAAGATGACCTTTGCTCTCTCAGGTCCTTCATACCTGCCTACATGTTTTCCAAGTATAATTTCTGCATGGACCATTGAGGTTCTAAGTAGGTGGAAGATCCCCTCCATCCCTGCATTGTAAGACCAACTCTGTTCCAGCTCTTCTGTAATGTTATATTGAGGGAACAGTGTATGGTTATGCTTAATAACCAGTTCGATTTGGGTTAGGAATCATTCTACGGGATGTATAATGGTATTGGGTAACTGCAATACTTACAAGAATATATAGGTGAAATATAAGTATGAAAACAGAAATCCAGGTAAGATTTGAAGTCCAGAAAGTCATTGGGTCCTTGATTGGATTACTTAGCTTGAATTACGTTCTGCACAGGTATCTCAGATAAATTGATATACAATGGCATAGGAACTTGTACCTTGGATGATTGAATGTAGAAGAGAACATCCCCTCAAACAGAGATAGTCAGTAGGATTAGGAAGATAGTCGGTAAGTATCGGAAGAACAATGAGTATAGGATTTGGACCAAAAGTTATTTAGCAATAGGGTTTCGGTTAGAGAGTGAATTTCAATAACAGCACATGTGAAGGGTCTCTAACAATGATGAAGTGGGGAAAATATGTAGGAATGCAGATATCAATAGAGACATTAGGAAATCAGGCAAAGTATAAAGTGAGTGATAGGATTAGATATTTTCAACAGGGTTGAGGTTAAACATATAATCTTAGGAAGAAACAAATATGTAGTCACCAATCGGATTGACATTTGAGAGCATAAGGCACCCTGGACATGGATGTTTTTAGTAATCCATGTTCACTTTCTATTTAGGATTTTGTAGAATCATAAGTGTGACCTTTGAATTTTGTGTCTAGAATATTACTGTGATGAAATGTATATGTAGATCAGGTGACATGAGTATTTCTTCCACCATTTCTGGAAGCAATATTTTGAAGATGTATAAATTTGTATTGGGGCTACAAAAAGGTGCACCCTGTGTCTATGAATACAGAGGAAATGCATGAATAGACCATACTGTGAATAAATAATAAAACTGGTTTCAACTTGAAATAATAGATTGAAATAAATTTGAAAACAAATAAGAAATCTTATATTAATATACAATCATTCATTCCAACCCATTATACATCTAATGGAAATATGAGGATTTTGGTTTATCATGAAAAGTGTGTGACTTTGCTTCAAATTGATTATGAAAATCGAAAATAATTTGTTTGGAAAGAAGTCTCATGAAAAGACCAGTCAAGAAACCTGGAGGAATACATGTGTTCTGAAGCAGGAAGCGATTGAAAGTGAAACAAATGCCTATAAATTTGCGAAATTTTTGATGAAATATATGTCCTATGATGTCCATAAACTTAAGAAAGAGTAATGTACCACTGTGGAATAAAAACGAACGTCAAAATACACAACACGTCCAATAGAATTCTACATGCATTGATGTTAAACTGGTTCAGTTACTGTAGAAATATTAGGATTTGAAGGCACCAATCACTGTAGTTAGTTTTCAGTACTAGGAAACAAATATGTACTTCAGGTGGATGAATATTTCTGAGAATAATCTTGTGAAAATTTTATTATAAATCCACATACATGAACATGAATGAATTTTGGGACTCTAAATAAGACACAAATATTTCATATTTTGAAAAATATGGAGACTATATATATATATATATATATATATATATATATATATATTATATATATATATATACACACACACACACACACACACACAAAACACACACACAGACTTTAAAATGTAGTAATATATGCCAATCGAAATCCATCATGAAATATATATCATCCACAAATGCAAAAATATATATTTTACAGAATATGGATTTATGTATAATTTTGTTCAACTAGGAAGCTCACCCATAGGTTGAATATTCAGTTCCAAAGCGTTTAGGAGGAGTGATCTCTTCTCACAATTTGTATTTGCTGAGGAAGCCACCTCACAAAAATGTAGGTGTGATACCAGGTAGCTTTCAGTATGTGCATATAAAAATACATATGTTGAATAGGCTACAGAGAAAGGGAGTCAGTAATACACATATTTTGAACTTTAAAAACACATGGAGAACTATTTATTTAAAAATTGACTAGATTTATAACACATAAACTTTATCATGTAAAAGGCAAGTCCAAAATATACATCATGCCTCCTTTGAACTGCTTGTATTTATATTCTGTTTGTGTTATTTTTCTCCATCATATTAGGATTAGTAGCCAGAGTCAAGTAGGGTATGGGATAGTGTCAGGGATTCTTTATTTTGAATGGAAAATTGGAAATTGTATCAAATGTGTGTGCAAATATGTGCAACCCAAAACTTCCCACTCTGATCCAGAACAATGCCTTGACATTACCTTCGCTCCAAGGAAGACACAATTAGAGGAGAAGAGTTAGAAAATTTGTGAATACATGTCTGGAATGGAAAATGCTCAGGAGTTCACAAACTTCGAGATGGTAGAGGAGTTTCCAAAAGCAAGGGACATGGTAAACACAACACCAACATGGAGCTCTTCTGGCCTAAAGACTGTTTGAGAAACTGCATGTGAGATTGGGCACTTGAAATATAAGTTGTTGTCAGAAGTTTTAGCTTTCTTTCTAGTGAGACCATCAAAGATGGGTCTGCATCTATGTGACCTGGACGACATGTTTTCTTATTTTCCAATGAACATGGGGCAGCAGTGCTGAATTCTCTCTTTGTAGGTAAACTGTGGCCACTGGGGGCTTAGTGTCTCCCCGTGTCGCTGTGAAGACATTTGGTCATCCTCCACTTTTCGTGGTGTTTCTTGCTGCTGCACAGTGAGTTTGATATTTGCTTTACAAAATACAAGGAGTTCAACTGGGACACAGTGCTGCAGGGAGTTCTGTCACTTGTGGTGGGTTAGAGTCTGCAGGAGAATGCACCATCCAGGCTTCTATCACTCATTGCTTGCTACATTGCCCCCTTTTCCATTGCAACCCAATTCTGAACATTGCCCTGAAACCTCTCTATATAACAAGGTGCCTTTACATAAATGGGTCTGCTGGCTGCTGCAAGTCAATCACATGCTATTTGGAAGCCAATGGCAGATCCACATGGCCCCACCACAGATGTTTTGTCACACACCTGCCCACAACTGCTCAAGGCGCACTACTCAGAAGGTTCCAACTTACTGGCATCTCTGTTCTATGCCATTTTCATGAAACCCAGTAAATCAAGGCCCAGTCTGGTACACTCATGATGAGCATCAGGAGATCTAACTGTTCTCCAGTGCCACCTGGTCATGGGAATTTTAAAAATTTCATGGTATTTATCTAGCCATTTTTCAAAGAGGAATTTGGAGCCACAGTGGGTTTCAATTCATTCATGAACCATTAAATGTTGTGGAAGCTCATTTCAATGAAAGATCTGGAGAACTCTCACAGGCAATGCTTCCCAAAGAGTGGCCTAAAGGTCACATGAGGCCAGGCCCATTGAGGTCTACAATGTTAGGTCCATGGGTGTTTTGACTCTCAAATATGCCTGCCAAGTCTTTCAGAATAAAATCCGGGTATATCCTGGCTGACATTCTCAGTGCTTTGTGGAAAGCCACCCTGGGCTTAGATCTCAGTTTCAAAGGGCAAGTCTAATGCGTGGCCTCCTAAAATCCCAACACAATTCATGTGAATACTTCTCTGAGGTCAGTTCCAGAACTCAGTCTCTAAGGTGAATCAAACCCGAGTTAAAGCCCAGGTGGACCCAGTCTTATCTTCCAACAGCCAAATAAATGACCACAATTAAATCCAAAACACTCCCACATTGCCCTCATCTTCTTCCATATAGACACTCATCATTACCTCTGGCTGGAGGTTTCCATGAGGGGTAAAGCACAAGACAGAGTCTGAAATAATCTAACT
The DNA here is from genome assembly GCF_048772815.1 of Callospermophilus lateralis. Taxonomy (NCBI): domain Eukaryota; kingdom Metazoa; phylum Chordata; class Mammalia; order Rodentia; family Sciuridae; genus Callospermophilus; species Callospermophilus lateralis. The sequence continues at coordinate 76,164 of NW_027512402.1, read as the reverse complement.
TGCCCTCATTTGCCTAAAGTCAGTGTGACCTGGACACCCTTCCTGTAAACAAGGAGTGATTTAATAGGCCTGCCACTAATACTGCTCTGCTTCTCCAATTTGAGGCCTACTGACTGTCATGTATAGATTCTTTATGTGATTTGGATTCATTAGAAAACCCAAGCACATATGGGCTAGCCTCTGCAGGGCTTTGAAGAACTCGATTAATTCAAAGGATCCCCAAATTCACTTGTTGGAGGTCAGGAACCTAACAGAGAAAGGCAATAAACTTCATCTACAATGACTGATTTTTTAGACATTTTGGTTTTGGATGAACACATGGGATCTTTCTTAAGATCCATTAGGCGCTGAATATCTAAGACACAGCCTCACACACGGCCAAGAGGCTGATTCACACACATATCTCTCAAAGCATTTTAGCAAACAGCCACAGGTGATGCCCATTCATTTCCATTTGAAAACTGTTTTCTTCAGGATTCACAAAGGGGTGGCCTGAGGCAAAGACCTTCCTGACATTCAGGGCAACAGAGGAATAGGGAAGCAAAAGGCCCAAAGCCGGTTTTCTCCACTGAGACTTTCCTTGTCACACTGATATCTGAGTTTTCTGAGATGCTCCCTTTCCTTTCAGCTATAGAATACATTGGCCATGTCACAGAGGTTGGAGGTGGTACATAACTTGGACAAAAAACCATGAGCCTACTCTGGAGAGTGGCCAGATTCAGAAAGAAAACAGGAACTTAGGAAGATAGTACGTGTTGCCCATTGATAAGGCAAGTCACAGTCCATTCATAAATTAGGCAGGATAAATGCTGGAATTCTTTCTACTAGACAGGACACATCCATAGATGAATTCTCTTTTCTAATGAATACAACCACGGACACAGAGAGTTACACAGATATAGAAACACTCACATTGTCAAAGGAATTACTAGACACAGTCCACTCCAAACCCAACAAACTGCCTTTCCTACTTAATCTCAGAACATGAGAAAAAACCACAAACTCACTCCCACACCCACAAAGACACCTCCTTCCCCCAAGTAATTCTGTGACTATCCTGAGTGTCGTCTGACTGGTAGGCCATACTATGTACCCCCAAATGGCCTGTCCTGTCTCAGATATGGTCTCCTTGGCCAAATCTGTGACGTTGTCAGGAGCCAGAAATGGGAAAGTACCTTTTTCTCAGGAAAGGCCCCTCTACAAAGCTCTCCTGGCATTTGGCCATCCTCACATCAGTAGGTTCCAGGAAACACTGATTCTGTCCTTGGTAAATCCAAACAAGTGACCTCAATGGGACTGGGACTGGGACTGGCTCTGGTTGCCTGGCTTCTGCACACAAGTTCAGAGAGTTCCATCACCAAGAAAGAGAGGTGAGATCACTTAATTCAGGTAGTGAATGAGGACACTGCCTTGGCAATCACTTTGTCCTAACAGTTGCTTCCAAGGGTCCCATGAGATAGAGGCTGCCCCTACTTCCTGTGACACTTTCACAAGTTAGAATGGTGAATCAACCATAGGCACCCAGGAACAGCTCTCCACACAGGCCTGGTTTGGTCCATTTTCTCTACATTGAGAACAGAGAGGCTCATTAAGATACAACCCTTCATCCTGACCAGGTTGTTTGCAATGGAAGATGAGTTTTGCTCTTTAAGGTCCTTCATAGCTGCCTATATCTTCTCCAGGGATCACATCTGCATGGACCTTTGAGTTTTTCAGCATATGGAATATCCCCTACATTCCTGTATTGTAAGACCAACACTGTCCCTGGTCTTTTGTTAAGTGAGATTGTGGGAACAGTGTATGTTTAGGGTTTAATAACATGTTTGATTTGGGTTAGGAATCATTCTGCTGGATGAATAATGGTATTGGGAACCTGTGATATTTATTAAAACATAGACATAAAATATAAGTATGAAAACAGAAATCTAGGTAAGATTTGAAGCTCAGAAGGGCATTGAGCTGTTGATTGTGATACTTAGCTTTGAATTATGTTCCGCATATATGTCTCAGATAAATCGATAATCAATGGCATAGGACCTTGTACCTTGGATGATTGAATGGAAAAGAGAACTTCCACTCAAACAGGGAAACTCAGTAAGATTAGGAAGATAGTCAGTAGCTTTCAGAAGAAGAGTGAGTACAGGATTTGGACCAAAAATTCTTTATCAATAGGGTTTCGCTTAGAGAGTGAAAGTAAATATCATCACATGTGAAGAGTCACTCACATGGTGAACTGGGGAAAATATTTAGGAAAACAGACATCAATAGAGACATTAGGAAATCAGGCAAAGTATAGAGTGAGTGATAGGATTAGACATTATTAACTGCATTTAGGTTGAATATATAATTTTAGGAAGAAACAAATACGTAGTCACCAATAGGATTGATATTTGTGACTATTAGGCAAACTGGACCTGGATGTTTTTAGGAATCCATGTTCAGTTTCCATTTAGGCTTTGGTACAATCATAAGTGTGACTTTTGCTTTTTGTGTCCAGAATATTACTGTGATACAATGTATATGTAGATAAGGTGACCTGAGTATTTCTTCCACCATTTCTGGGAGCAATATTTTGAAAATGTATAAATTAGTATTCGGGGAACAAACAGGTGCACTCTTTGTCTTTGAATATGGAGAATATGCATGTATAGACCATACTGTGAATAAATAATATAACTGGTTCCAACTTCAAATAATGGATTGAATTGAAATGTGAAAATATACAGGAAATCTTATATTGATATACAACCATTCATTCCAACCCGTTTTACATCTAATGGTAATATGAGGATTATGGTTTATCATGAAGAGTGTGTGAGTTTTGCTTAAAATTGATTATGGAAATTGAAAATATTTTTGTGGAAAAAAGTCTCATAAAAAGACCAGTCAAGAAACCTGGAGAAATACATGTGTTCTGAAGCAGGAAGTGACTGAAAGTGAAACAAATGCTTATAAATTTGTGAAATTGTAGATGAAATACATATCCTCTGATGTGCATTCACTGAAGGAATAGTAATGTACCAGTGTTGAGTAAAAATGAACGTCAAAATAAACATCATGTCCCATAGGAATCTTCTTGCATTGATGTTAAACTGAGTCAGTTAATGTAGAAATATTAGGATTTGAATGCACCATTCACTGAATTTAGTTTTCAGTCCTAAGAAACAAATATGTATTTCAGGTGGATGAATATTTCTGAGAATAATCTTGTGAAAATTTGATTATAATTCCACATACATGAACATGAATGAATTTGAAAATTTGATTATAATTCCACATACATGAACATGAATGAATTTTGGGACTGTACATAAGACACATCTATTTCATATTTTGAAATATATGGAGAGTGTGCATATATATATATATATATATATATATATATATATATACAAGAGTGTGTATACACACACACACACACACACACACACACACAAAACAGACATTAAAAAGTAGCAATATATATGCCAATTGAAATTCTTCATGAAATATATATCATCCACAGATCCAAAAATCTTCATTTTACTGAGCGTGGATTTATGTGTAATATTGTTTAACTAGGATGCTCACCCATAGCTTAAATTTTCAGTTACAACATCGTTTAGAAGGAGTGATCTCTTCTCATAATTTGTATCTGCCAAGTCAGCAACCTCACAAAAATGTACGTGTGATACCAGGTAGGATTCTATATGTGCATATAAAAATACATGTGCTGAATATGCTACAGAGAAAGGGAGACAGGAATTCACATATTTGTCAACTTTAAAAACACATCGAGAGAGGGAGGGGCAGATCTGCCAATCGCTCCTTCAAGGTAGGCGGACCTGCGACCCACCGGCTGAACAGGACCAGTGGCCCGCCACCGTGGAAAACACATCGCCCTGGTTGGGGGAGGGGCAATGCCGCCGGGCCTGCAAGGTAGGCAGACCTGTGACCCACAGCAGGACAGGCCCAGCAATCTGCGGAGGGGCAGAGACGCCCTCTGCGCCTGCAAGGTAGGTGGACCTGCAACCACCGACAGACCAGGCCTATGGCCCGCCAGCATGGTAGACACATCGTCCCGGTTGGGGGAGGGGCGGAGCAGCCACAGGCGCCTGCAAGGTAGACAGACCTGCAAGGGACAGACAAAACAGACCCAGTGGCCCGCGGATGGTCAAAGCTGCCGCCCACGCCTGCAAAGTAGCCCGACTTGCGACCCACTGGCAGAACAGGCCCAGTGCCTGCAGAGGGGCAGAGTTGCTGCTCGCACCTTCAAGGTAGGCGGACCAGCTACCGACTTACAGAACAGGCCCAGCAGCCTGCTGGTGTGGTAGGCACATTGTCCCAATTGTAGGAGGGACAGAGCCACCACCCGTGCCTGCGAGGGAGACTTTGAAACTATACAAGAGCAATATAAATATATAGGGGAAAAATTCAATAACACAACAGTTTCACCAAGCAGAAAGGAATATGAACAGTATGAAAAGACAAGGAAAGAAAGGACCATAAGCAATGCAGGTAAAGTCAACGTTAGAAGAGGTAATATCTGCAGAAGATGGAATGTCAGATAAAGAACTCAGGATATACATGCTTCAGATGATCTGGAGTCTCAAGGAAGACATTAGAGAGCAAAATCAGACAATGAAAGATCACCTTGATAATGAATTACATAAAAAAAATCCAAGAAGCATAAGATCAACTATACAGGGAGATAAAGATTATAAAATCAAACAAACAGAAATCCTAGGAATGCAGGAATCAATAAACCAACTTAAAAACTCAATTGAGAATACTACCAGCAGAGTAGAACACTTAGAAGATAGAACATCAGACAATGAAGACAAATTATTTCAACTTGAAAAGAACACAGACAGCTCAGCAAGACTTTTAAGAAACCATGAGCAGAACATCCAAGAAATATGGGATAACATAAAAAGACCAAACTTAAGAGTCATTGGGATACAGGAAGGTATAGAGGTCCAAACAAAAGGAATGAGCAATATATTCAATGAAATAAAGGAGAAAACTTCCCAGACTTGTAGAATGAGACAGAATCGCAAATCCTAGAAGCTTACAGGATGCCAAATGTGCAAAATCATAAGAGATCCACACCTAGACATATTATAATGAAGATGCCCAACATACAGAAAAAGGAGAGAATTTTAAAAGCTACAAGATAAAGGAAGCAGATTACATTTAGTGGTAAACCAATCAGGATAACAGCTGATCTTTCAACACAGATTCTGAAAGCTAGAAGATCCTGCAATAATATTTTTCAAACACTGAAAGAAAATGGGTTCCATCCAAGAATTGTGTATCCAGCGAAATTAAGCTTCAGGATAGAAGATGAAATTAAAACTTTCCACGATAAACAAAAGTTAAAAGAATTTGCAGCTAGAAAACGATTTCTTAAAAACATCCTTGACAAAACATCACAGGAAGGGGAAATGGAAAATAACAATGAAAACCAACAGTGGGAGGTAGAGGAGTAAAGGGGGGAAAATAATCAAGGAGGAAAACAAACCATGTTTAGTAACATAAATATACAAATATGGCTGGAAGAACAACCCATATCTCAATAATAACCCTAAATGTTAATGGCTTAAACTCACCAATTGAGAGACACAGGCTAGTAGAATGAATCATAAAACAAGACCCAACAATATGCTGCCTACTGGAGACACATTTGTTAGGAAAAGATATACATAGACTGAAGGTGAAAAGTTGGGAAAAATCATATCACTCATATGGACTTCGGAAACAAGCAGAAGTGTCCATACTCATATCAAATAAAATAGATTTCAAGCCAAAGTTAATCAAAAGGGATAAAGAGGGACACTACATACTGCTCAAGGAAACCATACACCAACAGGACAAAACAATCATAAATATATATGCCCCAAACATTGGTGCAGCTATGTTCATCAAACAAATTCTTCTCAAGTTCAAGATTCTAATAAACCAATATACAATACTCATGGGAGACTCAAACACACCTCTCTCACTACTGGACTGATCTTCCAAACAAAAGTTGAATAATGAAACTATAGAACTCAATAACACAATTAATAACCCAGACTTATGATATATATATATAGAATATACCACCCAACATCAAGCAGTTACACTTTTTTCTCAGCAGCACATGGATACTTCTCAAAAAATAAATCATATATTATGTCACAGAGCTACTCTTAGACAATATAAAGGAGTAGATATAATACCAGGCATCTTATCTGATCATAAGGAAATGAAACTGAAAATCAACAATGAAAGAAAGAAGGAAAAATCATGTATCACATGGAGAATGAAAAATAGGTTACTGAATGATCAATGGGTTATAGAAGACATCAAGGAGGAAATTAAAAAATTCTTAGAGATAAATGAAAACACAGACATTACATATCAGAATCTATGGGACACATTGAAAGCAGTTCTAAGAACAAAATTCATTGCTTGGATTTCATTCCTTAAAAAAAGGAAAAAAAAAAAGACAAATAAATGATCTCATACTTCATCTCAGAATCCAAGAAAAAGAAGAGCAAAACAACAGCAAAAGAAGTAGAAGCCAAGAAATAATTAAAATCAGAGCTGAAATTAATGAAATCGAAACAAAGAAACAATTGAAAAAATTGACAAAACTAAAAGATGGTTCTTTGAAAAAATAAATAAAATCGACCGACCCTTAGCCAAGCTAACAAAGAAAAGAATAGGGAGAATTCAGTATCACAACAGATAGTTCAGAAATACAGAAGATAATCCGAAATTATTTTGAATTCTTATTCTTCAATAAAATAGAAGATAGTGAAGGCATCGATAAATTTCTCAAGTCATATAATCTGCCCAGATTGAGTCAGGAGGATATAGGCAACCTAAACAGACCCATAACAATTGAGGAAATAGAATAAACCATCAAAAGACTACCAACTAAGAAAAGCCCAGGACCGGATGGGTATACAGCAGAGTTTTACAAAACCTTTAAAGAGGAACTAATACCATTACTTTTCAAGCTATTTCAGGAAAAATGCAAAAATCCTCAATGAAATTGTGGCGAATCGGATACAAAAACATATTAAAAAAATTGTGCACCATGATCAAGTAGAATTCATCCCTGGGATGCAAGGCTGGTTCAATGTACAGAAATCAATAAATGTTATTCATCACATCAATAGACTTAAAAATAAGAACCATTTGATCATCTCGATAGATGCAGAAAAAGCATTCGACAATGTACAGCATCCCTTTATGTTCAAAACTCTGGAAAAACTAGGGATAACAGGAACATACCTCAATAATGTAAAAGCAATCTATGCTAAGCCTCAGGCTAGCATCATTCTGAATGGAGAAAAATTGAAGGCATTCCCTCTAAAATCTGGAAGAAGATAGGGATGCCCTCTCTCACTACTTCTGTTCAACATAGTTCTCGAAACACTGGCCAGAGCAATTAGAGAGATTAAAGAAATCAAAGGCATAAAAATAGGAAAAGAAGAACGTAAATTATCACTATTTGAAGATGACATGATTCTATACTTAGCAGACCCAAAAAGGTATACAAAGAAACTATTAGAGCTAATAAATGAATTCACCAAAGTGGCAGGATATAAAATCAATACGCATAAATCAAAGGCATTCCTGTATATCAGCAACAAATCCTCTGAAATAGAAATGAGGACAACCACTCCATTCAAAATATCCACACACACACACACACAAAAAAAAAATACTTGGGAATCAACCTAACAAAAGAGGTGAAAGACTTATAAAATGAAAACTACAGAACCCTAAAGAGAGAAATAGAAGAAGATCTTAGAAGATGGAAAAATATACTATGTTCATGGATAGGCAGAACTAACATCATCAAAATGGCAATATAACCAAAATTCTCTATATGTTAAATGCAATGCCAATCGGGTCTAAAAGCATGCAATGGAGGAAGGATAGCATCTTCAACAAATGGTTCTGGGAAAACTGGAAATTCATATGCAACAAAATGAAACTGAATCCATTTCTCTCGTCATGCACAAAAGTTAACTCAAAATGGATTAAGGAGCTTGATAGCAAATCAGAGACACTGCATCTGATACAAGAAAAAGTTGGCTATGATCTACATACTGTGGGGTTGGGCTCCTAATTCCTCAATAGGACACCCATAGCACACGAGTTAATAACTAGAACTAACAAATGGGACTTACTCAAACTAAAAAGTTTTTTCTCATCAAAAGAAAAAATAAGAGAGGTAAATAAGTAGTCTACATCCTGGGAACAAATCTTTACTCCTCACACTTCAGATAGAGCCCTAATATCCAGAGTATACAAAGAACTCAAAAAATTAAACAATAAGAAAACGAATAACCCAATCAACAAATGGTCCAAGGACCTGAACAGACACTTCTCAGATGAGGACATACAATCAATCAATAAGTACATGAAAAAATGCTCACCATCTCTTGCAGTCAGAAAAATGGAAAACAAACCCACCCTAAGATACCATCTCACTCCAGTATGATTGGCAGCCATTATGAAGTCAAACAACAAGTGCTGCCGACGATGTGGGGAAAAGGGTACACCTGTACATTGCTGGTGGGACTGCAAATTGGTGCAGCCAATTTGAAAGAAGTATGGAGATTTCTTGGAAGCTAGGAATGGAACCACCATTTGACCCAGCTATTCCCCTTCTCAGTGTATTCCGTAAGACCTAAAAAGTGCATGCTGCATTGACACTGCTACATTGATGTTCATAGCAGCACAATTCAAAATAGCAAGAGTGTGGAACCAACTTAGATGCCCTTCAATAGACGAAGGAAAAAAAATGTGGCATTTATACACAATGGAATAATACTCTGCATTAAAAAATGTCAAAATCATAGAATTTGCCGGGAAATAGATGGCATTAGAACAGATTATGCTAAGTGAAGCTAGCCAATCCCTAAAAAAAAAAAAAAACAAATGCCAATAGTTTTATTTGATATAAAGAGAGTAACTAAGAACAGAGTTGGGAGGAAGAGCATGAGAAGAAAATTAACATTAAACGGGGGTGAGAGGTGGAAGAGAAAAGGAAAGAGAAGGAAAATTGCATGGAAATGGAAGGAGACCCTCATGGTTATACAAAATTACATACAAGAGGAAGTTAGGGGAAAGGGGGGAAAAAACCAAGGGGGAGAAATGAATTACAGTAGATGGAGTAGAGAGAGAAGATGGGAGGGGAGGGGATGGGGGATAGTAGAGGATAGGAAAGACAGCCGACTACAACAGACACTACTATTGCAATACGTAAAACAGTGGATGTGTAACAGATGTGATGCTGAAACCTGTATACGGGGTAAAAATGGAAGTTCATAACCCACTTGAATCAAAGTGTGAAATATGATATGTCAAGCAATAGGTAAAGTTTTGAACAACCAACAATAAAAATTAAAGGAAAAAAACACATAGAGAACTATTTCAATGAAAAATGGACTAGATATATAACACCTACCCTTTATCATGCAAAAGGCAAGTCCAACTATACACCATGCTTCCTCTGAACGGCTTGTATTTCTATTCTGTTTGTGTTATTATTCTCCATCATAGTAGGATTAGTAGTCAGAGTCTAGTAGGGTATGGGTTAGTGTCAGGGATTCAGTATTTTGAATGGAAAAAAGGAAAATGAATCCAATGTGCATGCAAATATGGGCTACACAATAAATTTCCCACTCTCATCCAGAACAATGACTTCACATTACCTTCGCCCCAAATAAGACGCAATTAGAGGAGAAGAGTTGGAAAATCTGTGAATATATATCTGGAATGGAAAATTCAAAGGAGTTCACAACCTTGGATGTGGTAGAGGAGTTTCCAAATGTAAGGGACAAGGTAAACACTCCACATACTTGTAGCTCTTCTGGCCTAAAGTCTTCTTGAGAAACTGCCTCTGATGTTGGGAACTCAAAATATATGTTGTTGTCAGGAGCTTTAGCTTTCTTTCTAGTGAGACCATCAGAGCTGGGTCTACATCTATGTGACCTGGAGGACGTGGTTTCTTATTTTCCAATGAACACTAGGCTACAGTACTGAATTCTCTCTTTGTAAGTAAACTGTGACCACTGGGGTCTAAGAGTCTCCCCGTGTGGACTGTGAAGGCATTTGGTCATTCTCCACTTTTCGTGGTGTTTCTTGCTGCTACACTGGGAGATTGGTATTTTCTACACGAAATACAAGGAGTTGAACTGGGACACAGTGCTGAAGGGAGTTCTGTCATGTGTAGTGGGTCATGGACTGCAGGAGAATGCACCAACCAGGCTTCTAGCCCACATAGATTGTCCCCTTGTCCATAGCAACTTGATTATGAACATTGCCCTAAAAATTCTCCATATACCAATATGCCTTTACATATAAGGGTTTCCTGGCTGCACCACGTCAGTCACATGCCATTTGGAAGCAATGGCAGATCCACATGGCCCCATCACGGATGTTTTATCACAAACCTGCACACCAAAGCTTGCGCCTACAATTGAGGAGTATCCAACTTACTGGCATCTCTGTTCTACACCATTTTAATGAAACTCAGTCAATAAAGGCACTCATGATCAGCAATAGGGCATACAAAGGTTCTCCAGTGCCACCTGGTCATAGGAATTTCAAAAATTTTATGGTATTTATCCAGCCATTTTTTAAGGTGGAAGTTGGAGGCACTGTGGGTTTCAATTCATTTAGGAACCATTAAATTGTGAGGAAGCTCATTTCAATGAAATCTCTGGAGGACACTCAAAGGCAAGTCTTCCCAAAGAGTCGCCAAAAGGTCACATGAAGCCAGGCCCATTGAGGTCTACAGTGTGAGGTCTATGTGTGTTTTCACTATGGCTGCCAAGTCTTTCAGAAAAAAATCTTGTGATATCCTGGGTGAGATTCCCAGTGTTCTGTGGAAAGCCAGCCTGGGCCTAGGTCTCAGTTTCCAAGAGCGAGTCTCATGTGTGGCCTCCTAAAATCTCAAAACAATTCATGCCAATACTTCTCTGAGTTCAGTTCCATAACTCAGTCTCTAAGGGGAATCACACCAGATTTCAAGTCCTGGTTGACCTACTCATCTCTTCCAACCCCAACACAAATGACCAAAATTAAACCAAAACATTCCCACATGACCCTCATCTTATTGCATATAGACACTCATCTTAACCTCTGGCTGGAAGTTTCCATGAAGGACACAGCCCAAGACAGTGTCCAAAATAGGCTTCCTTGCCCCTTATTTTCCTAATGTCAGGGTGGCCTGAACACCCTTCCTGTAACCCAGGAGTGATCAAATAGGCCTGCTGTAATACTGCTCTGCTTCTCCAATTTGAGGCCTACTGACAGTGGGGTTTAGAATCTTTATGTGAATTGGAGTCATAAGAAAACACAAACACCACTGGGCTAGCATGTGCAGGGCTTTGAAGAAATCATTTGACCCAAATGATCCCTATTCTCACTTGCTGGAGTTCAGGAACCTTACAGTGGAAGGCAAGAGACTTTATCCTCAATGACTCCTCTTTTGGGCATTTTGGTTTTGGATTCACACATGGGATCTTTCTTTATATCAATCAGGTGCTAAGAATCTAAGCCACAGCCTCACACAGGGCCAAGAGGCTGATTCAGACACACCCCTTTCTAAAGCAATTAGGCAAAGAGCCACAGGTGAGGCCCATTCATTTCCATTTGAAAAGTGTTTTGTTCTGGCTTCACGGTGTGGCCTGAGGCAAAGAAATTCCTGACATACAGGGGAATAGAACAAAAGGTAAGCAAAAGGCCCAAAGCACGGTTTTTCCACTGAGACTTTACTGGTCACACTGATATCTGAGTTATCTTAGTTGCTCGCCATTCCCTTCAGCTATCCAGTACATGGCCATGTCACAGAGCTTGAAGGTGGTACTTCTCTTGGACACAAAACCATGAGCCTATTCTGGAGAGTGGCCAGAATTTAAAAATAAAACCAGAACTTAGGAAAATAGCAGGTGTTGCCCATCGATAAGGGAAGCCGCAGTGCATTCATATATTCGGCTGGATGAATGCTGGGAAGCTTTCTACCAGACAGGACACATCCATTCATGCATTCTCTTTTCTAATGTCTACAACCAAGGACACAATGGGATACACAGACATAGAAACACTTGCTTTATCAAATCACTTATTAGAAACAGTTCACTCCAAACCAAACAAACCGCCATTCCTACCTATTCTGAGAACATGAGACAAAAGCACAAACACACACCCACACCCACAAAGCACCTTCTTCCCCCAAGTAGGTCTCTGACTATCCGGAGTGTCCTCTGACTATTGGGCCAAACTATGTTCCCCCGAAATTGCCTGTCCTGTTTCAGATCTGGTTTCCTTGGCCAACTCTGTAAAGTTGTCAGGAGGCAGCGGTGATCCACTACCTGCTTTCTCAGGAAAGGCCACTCTTCAGAGCTTTCCTGGCTTTTGGCAATCCTCATATCAGTAGGTACCAACAAAGACTGATTCTGTCCTTGGTAAATCCAAAGAAGTGAGACCACTGCTACTGGGACTGGAATGGGATTTGGGTGCCTGGATTCTTTGATCCCAAATTCAGAGAGTTCTATCACCAAGGATGTGAGGTGAGGTCTGAGGTCACTTCCTTTAGGAACTGAATGAGCTCACACCATTTGCAACCACTTTGTCCTAACAGTTGCTTCCAAGGGTCCCCTGAAATGAAGGCTGCCCCTGCTTCCTGTTACAGTTTCACGAGTTTGAATGGTATATTAACCATAGGCAACCGGGAACAGCTCTCCACACAGCCTGGTTTGGTTCTTCTTCTCTACATTAAGAAGAAAGAGGCTGATTCAGACATATCCCTTCATCCTGACCAGGTTGTTTGCAAGAGAAGATGACTTTTGCTCACTCAGTTCCTTCATAGCTGCCTACAACTTCTCCAGGGATCATTTTTACATGTACCTTTGAGTTTCTTAGCAATAGGAAGTTCCCCTACATTCCTATATTGTAAGACCTACTCTGTCCCTGCTCTTCTGTAAAGTTATATTGAGGGAACAGTGTATGGTTAGGGTTAATAACAGGTTCAATTTGCATTAGGAATCATTCTGCTGGATGAATAATGGTATTGGAAACCTGCGATATTTACAACAATATATAGGTGAAACATAAGTATGAAAACAGAAATCTATTTAAGATTTGAAGCCCAGAAGAGCATTGGGACCTTGATTGTGATACTGAGCTTTGATTTATTTTCTGCACAGATGTCTCAGATACATCAATATACAATGGCAAAGTTCCATGTATTTTGGATGATTGATTGTCAAAGAGAACTTCCAGTCAAAAAGGGATAATCAGTAGGATTAGGAAGATAATCGGTAGGTTTAGAAAGGAGAGTGAGCATAGGATTTGGACCAAAAGTTCTTTAGCTATAGGGTTTCGGGTATAGAGTGAATGTAAATGTCACCACATGTGAAGAGTCAGTCACAATGATGAACTGGGGAAAATATGTAGGAAAGCAGATATCAATAGAGACATTAGGAAATCTGGCAAAGTGTACTCGGTAGCGAAAGGTTAATATAATAGGTACTTACCACTTCCTGTTTTCTGTATGCTTAATAAAACACTGTTGAAATCTTGAGAACTGTTTGCTAATCTTGTTCCCAGAATGTTCTGTCCTCAACTGCCAAACTGCAGAAAGTACTTCCTCACCCAGTTGCCCACAAACAGCTCACTCGCCCGGACCCATCAATAAACATCCTGCCCTGCCCTCTCAAAGGAAAGTATATAAGCTCTGCTTAAGCTGTTCTCAGGGCTCTCTGCTCTATTCAAGTGAACTCTGAGCCCCAGCATGCTGGACCCATAATAAACCCTTTGCTTTTGCATGAGACAGTCTCTTTGTGGTTTCTTCCCCGGACGCTCGCCCGACCTTTACATATGGAGGTTCCACTGAGATCCAGCAGCGGCAGATGAGAGACCCCAACGGGCTCCTCTCGGGGTATGTAAGGCGCCTCTTTCTGGTTTCAGGTTTCAGGTTAGGGCTTGGCAAAATGGCTGTTGATGAAGAGTGTGAGCTCTCTCCGACGATGGCTGACAGACATGTCATAGAGCCACAGGCCACGTCACTGGGGGACTCCCCAGAGAACTCGGGAAATCGAGGAACAATAGTCTCCTCAACTCAGTGATATTTTGTTTCAGATTCGGCATATCCAGCCCATCAGGTTTTGCCGGCTACTCAGTCCTGGTCTCAGTGTTGGACGTCCATTGCCTGTCTTTATTGTTTTGTCTTGTCTGTGTCGTGTGTCGTTGCTTTTACTGATTGTTTATCTTTCATAATGGGATAGAGCACTTCAATGCCTCTTTCCCTGACCCTTGATCATTGCACCAAAGTCCGCTTAAGGGCTCAGAATCTTTCTTTTTCAGTAAAACGCTGGACCTGGCAGACTCTCTGTGCCTCAGAATGGCCCACCTTTGGATTCAGATAGCCCCTAGAAGGATCTTTCTACTTCCCACTAATTTAAAAAGTCAGAGATATTGACTTTCAGCCAGCGCCACATAGACATCAGGATCAAGAGACATATATCTTAACTTTTCAGGACATCTGCAATTCTCCTCCTCCATGTGTGAAGCTTTTCCTTGCCCCTGCCCCCACTCCTACTCCTTCCCTCATGCTCTCTCAAACCTTCTGCTCCTCCTCCTCCTTCAACCTCTGTTCTCCCTGAGTCACAAGATTTGACTCTACTGGACTCTCGTCCTACTACTTATTCCCTGCCCTCGTCCCCCAACCCCCAACACCCTCTAAGTAATTCCCCTGCTGCTGACTCAGCCTGTCCACCATTGGAGGAAGCTAAGCGAGCCCAGCGCACTCCAAATAACTCCCCTGCAGCAAACACACCCCCTCCTCCCCTGGAGGATGCTGGCCCGGCTAAAGGAATTTGCCGGCGTTGAATGATTGAAATCCCTGGAACTCCCGTGATACTCCCTCTCCATTTCTAAGGAACAATGATTGATGACAACCATGGGGGAAAAGTGCAAGCCTACCAGTTTTTACCTTTCTCCTCTTCAGACCTAAATAACTGGAAAAATAACAATCCCCCTTTTACTGAGGACCCCACCTGGGTCTCAGGTGTGGTTGAATCATTGATGTTTTCACACCAGCCTACTTGGGATGACTGCCAACAACTCCTAGGGACTCTCTTCATGACAGAGGAACAAAAGAGAATCTTCCTGGATTCTAGAAAAAAATATTCTCGGACCAGATGGGTGACCGACAAAACTTCCCAACATATGCAAAGCCGCCTTTCCCTTGCACAGACCCAACTGGGACCCCAAAACCTGTGAAGGTAATGAGCATCCTTCCTCTTATTGCCGGACTCTAATAGTGGGTATCTTAGTGGCCGCTAGGCGATCAACTATTTTGGCCAAGGTAAGAGAGATTATTCAAGGGACTGATGAATGTCCCTCCATGTTCCTACAGGGAATTATGGAGGCATATAAGAGATTTACTCCTTTCGATCCTCAGGCAGAGAATCAAAAGGCATCTGTCATGGTGGCCTTTATTGGGCAAGCTGTTCTGGATATTACAAGACAGTTACAATGCTTAGATGGATTACAAGATATGACTTTGAGAGGTTTAGTCAGAGAAGCCAAGAAGGTATACTAAGAGAGAAACTGAGGAAGAGTATGGAGCAAAGGGAGGATAAAAGAAACAAAAGACAGACTAAGGCATTGACTAAGGTCCTGGTCACAACAACAAATAGACCAGAAATTAAGAAACATGGAGACAGGAAGGGACACCGGGGACCACACTAGAGGCCACCCCTGGCCTCAATTCAATGTGCCTACTCTAAAAAAAAGGACACTGGGCTCAAGAGTGCCCTAGAAAGAGACAGCCAGGCCAGCTGGACATTCTGACTCTGTAGGATTACTAAGAAAGTCGGGGCTCAGATCCTCTCCTTGAGCTCAGGTTAACTTTTGAAGTGGAGGGGACCCCAGTATACATTGAAGTGGATACAGGGGCAATATATTCTGCCTTTAAGGCCCCATTGGAACCTCTATCAAATAAAAGGTCTCTAATTCAAGGGGCTAATGGCAGTAAATATCAGGCTTGGACAACTAAGAGGACCATGGACCAGGGGAAAGGAAAAATCCATCACTCCTTCCTAGTAATCCCAGAATGCATGGCCCCATTGATTGGCAGAGATCTGCTCACAAAGCTCTGGGCCAAAATAACTTTTAACCCTGAAGGCCCCCAAGTGGAATTTCTAAATCCTTCAGTAAAACCTCCTATAATCACGGCTCTAACTATGTCAGTAGAAAATGTACATCAAATCACTCACCTTGGTTCAAAGAAACTGCATTCATTTTTGAAGGATCAAAAACAGTTTTCCACTAACCGACTCACAGTGAAAGGAAACAACTGAATGGATAACAAAAGCCTGTTGGTTCCATCAATTGGTTAATTCTTACCCTTCCAAGCTTCCTGCAGGAAAGCACCTACGAGGAACCAGACCAGGACAATTCTGGGAAGTGGACTTTACTGAAATTAAGCCAGCAAGGAATGGACTTAAATATCTCCTAGTCTTTGTAGATACATTTTCAGGATGGATTGAAGCTTTCCCCCCCAAAAAAAAGAAAAGAAAAAAAATGAAACAGCGCAAATGGTGGTCAAGAAGATTCTGGAAGATATTTTTCCAAGGTATGGCCTGCCTAAAGTAATAGGGTCTGATAATGGACCGGCGTTCGTGGCCCAGGTAACTCAGAGGTTAGCAAGGACCCTGGGGATTAATTGGAAATTACATTGTGTCTACAGACCCCCGAGTTCAGGACAGGTAGAAAGAATGAATAGAACCATTAAAGAGACCATAACGAAATTAAGCTTAGAGACCGGCATAAAAGATTGCACTATGCTCCTGCTTTATGTACTGTTTCATGCAAGAAATACTCAATCTATTTCTTTGTGTAACCTCACACCCTGTGAAATTCTCTATGGTGTCCCTCCTCCAGTAAGGGTCCTACCCCAACTCTAAGACCTAACGATTCCTTCCACACCCCCTTGCTTAACAGACTTAAAGCTCTTGAAAGAACTCAGAGACACCTGTGAAAACAGATGGCCACTGCCTACCAACCTGGGGATGAGGGGACTCTACAGCAATATCAAATAGAGACTTCATCTATGTAAGACGACATCTGGTGTCATCCCTGGAACTCCCCTGAAAAGGACCATACCAGGTGCTACTTATAACACCTACAGGTTAAAGGTAGTCAAAATCACTTCCTGGATCCCTACCTCTCATCTCAAGCCTGTGCCCTGTCCAGACTCTGGCTGGAAACTGGAAAAGACTGGAAACCCTTTCAAATTGTGGATTCGCTGTGTGGATAAGGCTATAGACTCTCCCCTTGACCACCAGTAGTCCTAACCCTCATAAGCCTGTTCAGCAGCGATGTCTGATCACAAATCCTACTGGAAAGGAAGTATGGTCTATCTTGCATACAGCCCGCTTAGGGACCTGGTGGCCATCTCTCCAGCCAGACATTTGTCAGCTGCGTATAGGTCTTCCCTATTGGGATATCCCTAATGAAGAGGATCCCACTAAAATTCCATTAAATTCCTTCCATACCATAGATAATGGAAACAAACATTATTGATGTAGGGACACGCGAGCCAGATGCTGGTTGGCTAGCCTAGATTACTATGTTTGCCCAGTGTACTATCAAAGCCACAAACAGTCAAGGCTGTGTGCTGGAAACGCCAACATCTTCTGTAAGTCATGGGGATGTGAGCATACAGGGACTGCCACATGGAACCCAAACTCCTCATCAAATTCTGTACACAGCATAGGCCATATTACCAATTAGACAACCAAAACTGATGGCCCCCTGAGGGGTCTCTAGATCTTCAAATTCTGTGTGACCTTTTTAACTTCTGCAAGTGCTCAAAAGGGTGAAAGGAGATTCCTCTATGTGGAGGCCTTTTCTCTCCTTTGCTCACATCGTGAACTATGCTTCTCCAATACATGCTCACCCTCAGCCTTCTGCTCTAGACTCTCTGTTGTCACTCCCACATCATCAACTTGATTTCTCCCCTCCAATTACTATATTAAAAACCCAAACCTCCACCGTTTCTCAGACCATTGCCCCCTTGCTGAGGTAGCAGGTACTGAGGTAACCCTCCACTCACTCACTCCTCTCTTCTCCTGTCAGTGCCCACACTAGGTCCCACCAGGTCCTCTTACCAGCTAACCCAAAGCTCAAACCAGCTGAGAAGAGCCCTCAGACCCCTATCCAAGATGTAATGAAAATGGCCTTTAAAGTTGCTTTGTCATCACTGAAAACAGGTTACTAAGAATTTAAAGTCCCTTACAGGCTTTTTGGGATACTCACTCCCATCTCCCTCTCTGTTCTACCCGTTCTACTACTCATGTTTTTGGTGCTAGGAAGATCTCAAAACCCTTTTCCATTATTCTTTTACATCTCTCCTTCCTCATTCTCAGATCCAAAGAGCTGCGCTCAGCCCTGCATTTCCCGTCTTCCCCCTCTGTACCAGGCCCACAGGAAAGTCTTAACTGACCTTATCCAGAAGTTTTCACCATGGCTAACTTTAGGACTTTCAGCAAAAGAGTCCCTATAAAAGAGTTCAGTGTAGATAAACTTCCTCTTTTTGTGTTGCCCTGGTCTACCTGGCAACTGGCTGAAAAAAATCAGCACTCCTGAGCTAGACACACCCTTACTAGTTTTTCACAACATATGTGATCAAGGCCTCTGGCCTTGAGCTGGGGCTTCATAGAGATGGCTATATTTGTAAGATGGATAAGTTGCAAACTGGGCTCCGTGGAAACAGCTGGCAGAGGGAAAAAAGGGGAAAAAAAAAGCTCTCCCGCACCCAGGTGTCCTTGAAAATTTAACTTGCCCAGAACTGAGGAAAAATCAGAAACAAAAACTGCTCTTTGTGAACTTCTGCAGACTGTGAACTTCAGAGCCCCTTCCCTTACATGTTGGGTACAAAATTCTGAAACTACCTAAACTTGGGTTTCAGGGGATTAATTGATTACAACAGAAGCAATGCCCTCTGAATCTGGTTGCAACCAAATATGACTGTTTCCTTGTCTTTGGTGCTATCTTAGGTGCCTTGCCTTTTCCGTCCCTACAACAATATAATTCTATATACTTAAACGTTGTTTATGTTTTTATGAAATGGTCAACAGAAGTGATTAATTGTGTAATGGTGCAGATGTTTCCCAGAGTGCTCTATTATGACGCAGGTTCATTTGAAGATCAAATAGAGGGGCATACAACCCGGTTCAGGTGGGAACATATATCTCTCACCTTAGCCATTCTATTATGAATAGGAGTTGCTGCCCGGGTTCGCACAGGAACCACTGCCCTGGTCCATGGGACACAACAAATGACCCAATTAGAAGCAGCTATAGATCAAAACTTAAAGATATTAGAAAATTCCATCACAGCTTTGCAGGAATCTTTTACCTCTCTCTTTGAAGTTTGCTGGGAGCCATCAGCCAAGTAGGTATGACAAATTCCTTGCCAGCTTACTCCCATGCTGTCTAGTGGAAGGACTTCTGAAAGGTGACCTTGCTCAAGGACCAGGGCAGGATCCGTGTTTAGGGTGTTCCCCCTTTAGAATAGGGCGGTTTAGCATAATAGGAGATTAGGGTGTTCCCCCTTTAGAATAGGGCAGTTTAGCATAATAGGAGATTAGGGTGTTCCCCCTTTAGAATAGGGCGTATCCTGCTGCTGAGTTCCTCTTGAGTGCTTAGGGTCAGACAGTATATTTTGGGAGACAGAAGCCCATGCAGAGTGGATTTGGGAGAGAGTGGATTTGGGCAGAGAACGTGGATTCCCCCAGAGCGTGTTTGTAGACGGCCGGTGTGAGTTCGGGAATAAAGAATTGCTGTTTGAATCTACAAGCTGTGTGGAGACTCGTGATTTGTGCCCAGCCAAAGACTGCGGCAGAAGTTGTTTTACAGAAAAGTCGAGGGTTGGACCTCCATTTCATGAGAGAAGGGAGCCTTTGTGCTGCATTGAGGAAAGAATTTTTTTTTTTTTTTTTTTTTTTTTAATGTCGACCATACTGGAGTTGTAACAAACTCTATGAGTAAATTAAAAAGATGCCTTGAAGAGCATCAAAGAGAGATAGAGACCCAAAATTGGTGGTTTGAGTCTTGGTTTACACAGTCCCCCTGGTTAACTACATTTTAATCAACCCTGGCCGGTCCAATAATAATCCTCATTTTATTGCTTACTATAAAACCCTGTTTCTCAACCATGTAATTTCTTTTCTCCAAGCTCAAATTGGACAAGTTAAACTTATGTTAATACCCCACTAGCATACATAAAATGTGACACCCCCCAACAATCACTTTTATGATTAAAAGTAGCCAGAAGAAGAAGTGGGGAATGAAATGTTAATAAAATATGTACTTGTCACTTCCTGTTTTTCTGTACGCTTAACAAAACACTGTTGAAATGTTGAGAAATGTTTCCTAATCTTGTTCCCAGAATGTGCTGTCCCCAACTGCCAAACTGCAGAATGTACTCCCTCACGCGTTTACACACAAACCGCTTACTCGCCCTGACCCATCAATAAACTTCCCTCCCTGCCCTCTCCAAGAAAATTATATAAGCTCTGCTTAAGATGTTCTCAGGGCTCTCTGCTCTATTCAAGTGAGCTCTGAGCCCCAGCATGCTGGACCCCAAATAAACCCTTTCTGTTGCATGAGATAGTCTCTTGGTGGTCTCATCCTCTGACACTCGCCCTACATTTACTTGGATGATTGAATGTAGATGAGAACATCCATTCAAAAGTGATAGTCGGTAAAATTAGGAAGATAGTCAGTAGGTTTAGGAAGAAGATTTAGTATAAAATTTGGAACAAAAGTTATTTAGCAATAGGGTTTCGGTTACAGAGTGAATGTAAATGTCAACACAAGTGAAGAGTCAGTCACAATGATGAATTGGAGAAAATATGTTGGAAAGCAGATATCAATACAGACATTACAAAATCAGGCAAAGTATAAAGTCAGTGATAGGATTAGACATTTTCAACAGGGTTGAGTTTGAATATATAATCTTAGGAAGAAACGAATATGTAGTCATCAATAGGATTGATATTTGAAAGCATTAGGCAAATTGGAAATTGATGATTTTAGTAATCCATGTTCACTTTCCATTTAGGCTTTGGTACAAATAAAAGTTTGACCTTTGAATTTTGTGTCCAGAATATTACTGTGATAAAATATATATATAGATCGGGTGACATAAGAATTTCTTCCACCATTTTTGGGAGCAATATTTTGAAGACTTATAAATTAGTATTTGGGGTACAAACAGGTGTACCCTGTGTCTATGAATATAGAGATAATGCATGAATAGACCAACTGTGAATAAGTAATATAACTGGTTCCACTTTAAATGGTGGATTGAATTGATATCTGAAAATATGAAAAATCTTATATTGATATACAATCATTCATTCCAACAAGTTATACATCAATGTTAATATTAGGGTTATGGTTTATCATGAAGGGTGTGTGAGTTTTGCTTCAATGTGATTATGAAAATCGAAAATAATGTGTTTGGAAAAAAGAATCTTGAGAAGACCAGTTAAGAAATATGGAAGAATACATGTGTTCTAAAGTAGGAAGTGATTGAAAGTGAAAAAACGCCTATAATTTTGTCATCTTTTTGATGAAATATATATCCTATGATGTGCATAAACTGAAGAAATAGTAATGTACCAGTGTTGAATTAAAATGAACATCAAAATACACATCATGTTCCATTTGAATCTTCTTGCATTGAGTTTAAACTGGGTCAGTTACTCTAGATATATTAGGATTTGTATGCAACATTCACTGAAGTTAGTTTTCAGTACAAAAAACAAAGAAGCATTTCAGGTGGATGAATATTTCTGAGAATAATATTTAGAAAAGATCATCATAAAACCACATACATGAATATGAATGAATTAAGGGAGTGTATATTAAGATACAAATATTTCATATTTTGAAAAATCTGGAGAATGTGTGTATGTATATATATACACATATATATACATACACACAAACACATTAAAAACTCGCAATATATATGCTATTCGAAATTCATCATGAAATATTTATCATTCACAGATCTAAAATATTCATTTTACTGAACATGGATTTATGTATAATGTTGTAAAACTAGGAAGCTCATCCATTGGTTATATTTTCAGTTCCAACGGTGTTTAGGAGGAGTGATCTTCTCTCACAATTTGTATCTGCCAAGTCGTTCACCTCACAAGAATGTAGGTGTGGTACCAGGTAGGATTCTATATGTGTTTATTGCTGTTGCATTGGGAGTTTAGTAATTGCTTCATGGAATCCAAGGAGTTCAACTGGGACACAGTGCTGGAGCGAGTTCTGTCAGGCGTGGTGGGTCAGGGTATGCAGGAGAATGCACCAACCAGGCTTCTATCCCACATTGCTTGCCCCCTTAAACATAGCAACCTGATTGTAAACATTGCCCTGAAACCTCACCATATAACAAGATGCCTTTGCATAGGAGGGTCTGCTGACTGCACCATGTCAGTCACAAGCCATTTGGAAGCCAATGGCAGATCCACATGGCCCCACCACAGATGTTTTTCACACACCTGCCAACCACTACTCTAGGACAACTACTCAGCAGGCTCCAACTTATTTTCATGAAACCCAATCAATCAAGGCACGGTCTGGTACACTCATGATCAGCAACAGAATGTCCAATGGTTCTCCAGTGCCACCTGGTCATGGGAAATTGAAAATTTTCATGGTATTTATCTAGCCATTTTTCAAGGATGAAGTTGGATGCACTGTGGGTTTCAATTCATTCAGGAACCACTAAATGTTGAGGAAGCTCATTTCAATGAAAGTTCTGGAGAATTCTCACAGGCAAGGCTTCCCGAAGAGTGGCCAAAAGGTCACATGAAGCCAGGGCCATTGAGGTCTAAAATGTGATGTCATTGTCTGTTTTGACTCTCAACAATGGCTTCCAAGTCTTTCAGAATAAAATCATGTGATATCCTGGTTGAGATCAGATTGCCCTGTGGAAAGCTACCCTGGGCCTTGATCTCAGTCTCCAAAGATGACTCTCATGCGTGGCTTCCTCAAATCCCAACACAATTCATGGCAATACTTCTCTGAGGTGAGTTCCAGAACTCAGTCTCTAAGGGGAATCACACCAGAGTTCAAGCCCAGGTGGACCCAGTCATCTCTTCCAACTGCCACACAAATGACCACAATAAAACCGATATTCTCCCACATGGCCCTCATCTTCTTCCATATTGACACTCATCATAACCTCTGGCTGGAGGTGTCCATGAGGGACGCAGCCCAAGACAGTGTCCAAAATAAGCTCCATTGCTCCTCATTTGCCTAAATTCGGGGTGGCCTGGACACCCTTCCTTTGTACCAGGAGTGATCAAAAAGGCCTGCCCGTAATACTGCACCACTTTTCCCATTTGAGGCCTATTGAGTGTCGGTTAAAGATACTTTATGTGAATTGGAGTGATGAGAAAACCTAAGCACCTACGGGATAGCCTCTGAAGGGCTTTGATGAACTCATCTGACCCAAATGATCCCTATTCTCACTTGATGGAATTCAGGAACCTTACAGAGGAAGGCAAGAGACTTCATCCACAATGACAGCTCTTTTTGCCATTTTTGATTTGGATGCACACATGGGATCTTTCTTTAGATCCATCAGGTGCTGAGAATCTAAGTCAAAGAATCACACTGGGCCAAGAGGCTGATTCAGACACAACTCTTTCCAAATCAATTAACGAAAGAGCCAAAGGTGAAGCCTATTTATTTCCATTTGAAAACTATTTTGTTCAGGATTCACAAAGGGGTGGCTTGAGACAAAGACTTCCTGACTCTCAGGGCAACAGAACAATAGGTAAGCAAATGGCCCAAAGCAGGGTTTCTCCACTGAGACTTTCCTGGTCAACTGATATCTGAGTTTTCTCAGATGCTCGTCATTTCCTTCAGCTATCCAGAACATTGCCTTGTCACAGAGCTTGGAGGTTGTACATAACTTAGACACAAAACCATGAGCCTATTCTGGAGAGTGTCCAGAATTCTGGAAAAAAAACAGCAAATTAGGAAGGTAGCAGGTATTGCCCATTAATAAGGCAATCCACAGTCCATTCATAAAATGGGCAGGATGAATGCTGGGAAGCTTTCTACTAGACAGGACATATCCATTGATGCATTCTCTTTTCTAATGTCTACAACCACGGACACAGTGTGATACACAGACCCAGAAACACTTGCCTTGTCAAACGACTTACTAAAAACAGTTCACTCCAAACCAAACAAACTGACTTTACTTCCTATTCTCAGAACATGAGACAAAACCACAAACCCACACCCACACTGACAATGACACCTTCTTCCCCCAAATAGGTATGAGACTATCCGGAGTATCCTCCGACTGGTGGGCCATACTATGTTCCCCCAAAATGTCCTGTTCTGTCTCAGATCTGGTCTCCTTGGCCAACTCTGTGAAGTTGTCAGGAACCAGGAGTGAGCCGCTACCTGCTTTTCCAGGAAAAGCCCATCTTCCGAGCTTTCCAGGCATTTGGCCTCCTCACCTTAGGAGGAACCAAGAAAGACTGATTCTGTCCTTGGTAAATCCAAACAAGTGAGACCACTGGGACTGGGACTGGGACTGGATCTGGGTGCCTGGCGTCCTGGATCCCATGTTCAGAGAGTTCCATCAATAAGGAAGTGAGTTGAGGTCACTTTTTTCAGGAACTGAATGAGATCACTGCCTCGGCAACCACTTTGTCCTAAGAGTTTCTTTCAACGGTCCCATGAGATGGAGGCTGCCCCTACTTCCTGTGACACTTTCACAAATTAGAATGGTATATCAACCATAGGGAACCAGGAACAGCTTTCCACACAGTCTTGGTTTGGTCCATATTCTCTACATTAAGATGAGAGAGGCTGATTCAGAATCATCCCTTCATCCTGACCAGGTTGTTTGCGATGGAAGATGACTTTTGCTCTCTCAGGTCTTTCATACCTGCCTACATCTTCTCCAGGGATCATTTCTGCATGGCGCTTTGAGGTTCTCAGCAGATGGAAGATCCACTACATTCCTGTATTGTAAGATCAACACTGTCCCTGCTCTTCTGTAAACATGTTATTAACACAAACAGTGTATGGTTAGTGTTAATAACATGTTCCATTTGGGTTAGGAATTATTCTGCTGCATGAATAATGGTATTGGAAACTTGTGATTATTTTAAGAATATAGAGATGAAATATATGTATGAAAAAAGAAATCTAAGTAAGATTTGAAGCCCAGAAGGGCATTGGGCCCTTGATTGTGATACTTAGCGTTGAATTACATTCTGCACCGATGTCTCAGATAAATCAATACACAATAGCATAAGACCTTGTTACTTGAATGATTGAATGTAGAAGAGAACATCCAGTCAAAAAGGGATACTCGGTAGGATTAAGAAGATAGTTAGTATGTTTAGGAAGAAGAGTGAGTATAGGATTTGGAACAAAAGTTCTTTAGCAATAGGTTATTTATTAGAGTGTGAAAGTAAATGTCAGCACATGTGAAGAGTCAGTCACAATGATGAACTGGGGAATATATGTAGGAAAGCAGATAGCAATAGAGACATTATGAAATCAGGCAAATTATAAAGTGAGGGATAGGATTAGACATTTTCCATTGGGTTGAGTTTGAATATATAATTTTAAGAAGAAACACATGTGTAGTCACCAATAGAATTGACATTTGAGAGCATTAGGGAACCTGGACATGGATGTTTTTAGTAATCCATGTTTTCTTTCCATTTGGGCTTTTATACAATCATAAGTGTGACCTTTGCATTTTGTGTCCAGAATATTTCTGTGATTAAATGTATATGAAGATCAGGTGACATGAGTCCACTTCCACCATTTCAGGGAGCAATATTTTGAAGACGTATAAATTAGTATTGGGGGTACAAAGAGGTGTACACTGTGTCTATAAATATAGAGATAATGCATGAATAGACCATAGTGTGAATAAATAATATAACTGGTTCCACTTTAAATAATGGATAGAATTGATATCTGAAAAGATATAAGAAATCTTATATTGACATACAATCATTCATTCAAACCAGTTATACATCTAATGGTAATATCAGAGTGATAATTAATATGAATGGTATGTGAGTTTTGCTTCCAAAGTGATTATGGAAATCAAAATTAATGTGTTTGGTATGAAATCTCATGAAAAGACCAGTCAAGAAACTTAGAGGAATACATGTGTTCTGAAGCAGGACGTGATTAAAAGTGAAACAAATGCCTATAAATTTTTGAACTTGTGGATGAAATCATATATCCTATGATGTCCATAAACTGAAAAAATAATAATGTACCAATATTGAATAAAAATGAACTTCAAAATACACATCATGTCCCGTAGGATTCTACTTGCATTGATGTTTAACTGATTCAGTTACTGTAAAAATATTAGGATTTGTAAGCTCCATTCACTGAAGTTAGTTTTCAGTACTAGGAAATAATTATGTATTTCAGGCAGATGAATATTTCTGAGAATTATCTTGTGAAAAGTTGATTATAAACCACATATAGAAACATGAGTGAATTTAAGGAGTGTATAATAAGAAACATATATTTCACATTTTGAAAAATCTGGACAGTATATATATATATATATATATATATATATATATATATATATATATATATATATATAGATAGATAGACAGACACACACAGACATTATAATGTAGCAATCTATATGCTAATCGAAATTCACCGTGTAATACATATCATCCACATATCCAAAAATATTCATTTTACTGAACATCGATTTATATATAATGTTGTTCATCTAGGAAATTCACCAATAGGTTTAATTTTCAGTTCCATCATGATTTAGGGGGATTGATATCTTATCAAAATATGTATCTTTCAAAATCAGTGAGCTTACAAAAATGTACTTGTGATACCAGGTAGGATTCTAAATATGCATAAAAAATACATGTGATGAATAGGCTACAGAGAAAGGGAGACAGAAATTTACATATGTGTTAACTTTAAAAACTCATTGAGAACTATTACAATGAAAAGTTGACTAGATTTATAACACATACCCTTGATAAAGCAGAAGGGAAGTCCAAGTATGCACCATGCCTCCTATGAACGGCCTGTATTTCTATTCTGTTAGGTTTCTTGTTCTCCATCATATTAGGATTAGTAGTCAGAGTCTAGTAGGTTATGGGTTAATGTCAGGGATTCATTATTTCAAATGGAAAATATGAAAATGAATCTAATGTGTATGCAAATATGTGCTACACAAAAATCATCCCACTCTCATCCAGAACAATGCCTTGACATAACCTTCGCCCCAATTAAGACACAATTAGTGGAGAAGAGTTAGAAAATCTGTGAATACATATGTGGAAATGAAAATGCTCAGGAGTTCACAGCCTTGGAGGCAGTAGAGGAATTTCCAAAAGTATGGGATAGGGTAAATACTCCACAAATATGGAGTTCTGCTGGCCTAATGACTCTTTGAGAAACTGCCTTTGAGGTTGGGCCCTTGTAATATATGTTGTTGTCAAGAGCTTCAGCTTCCTTTGTAGTGAGACAATCAAAGCTGGATCTGCATATATGTGACCTGAAGGACATGGTTTCTTCTTTTCTAGTGAACATGAGGCAGCAGTTCTAAATTCCCTCATTGTAGGTAAACTGTGGCCACTGGGAGCTAAGTGTCTCCTCTTGTGGACTGAGAAGCCATTTGGTCATTCTCCACTTTTCCTGGTGATTCTTACTGCTGCACTGGGAGTTTGGTATTGGCTTCAGTAAATACCATGAGTTCAACGGGGACACAGTGCTGGAGGGAGTACTCTCACGTGTGGTGGGTCAGGGTGTGCAGGAGAACGCCCCAACCAGGCTTCTATTCAACAAAGCTTGCCCCCTTGTCTGTAGCAACCCAATTCTGAACATTGCCCTAAAACCTCTCAATGTAACAAGATGCCTTTACATATAAGGGTCTGCTGGCTGCACCATGTCAGTCAAAAGGCATTTGGAAGCCAATGGCAGATCCATGTGGCCCCATCACAGATGTTTTATCATACACCTGCAAACCACTGCTCTAGGCCCACTACTAAGCAGGTTCCAACGTACTGGCATCTTTGTTCTACACCATTTTCATGAAACCCAGTAAATCAAGGCACTGTCTGGTACACTCATGATCAGCAACAGAACATCCAATGATTCTCCAGTGCCACCTGCTCTTGGGAATTATTCCATGGTATTTATCTAGCCATTTTTTAAGGATGAAGTTGGTGTCACTGTGGATTTCAATTCATTCAGGAACCATTAAATGGTGAGGAAGCTCATTTCAATGAAAGCTCAGGAGAACTCTCACAGGCAAGTCTTCCCAAAGAGTGGCCAAAAGGTCAAATGAAGCCTGGCCCATTGAGGTCTACAATGTGAGTTCCATGTGTTATTTGACTCTCAAGTATGGCTGCCAAGTCTTTCAGAATGAAATCATGTGATATCCTAGCTGAGATTCCCAGTGCTCTGTGGAAAGCCATCCTGGGCCTAAATCTCAGTCTCCAAGGGCAACTCTCCTGCATGGCCTTCTAAAATCCCAACAGAATTCATGGTAATACTTCTCTGAGTTCAGTTCCAAAACTCAGACTCTAAGGGGAATCACACCATAGTTCAAGCCCAGGTTGATCCAGAAATCTCTTCCTACTGCCACACAACTGACCACAATTAATACCAAAACACTCCCATATGGCCCTCATCTTCTTTTATATAGACACTCATCATAACCTCTGGGTTGAGGTTTCCATGAGGGGTGCATACCAAGACAGTGTCCAAAATAATCTCCCTTGCCTCTAATTTGCCTAAAGTCAGGGTGGCCTGGAAACCCTTCCTGTTAACCAGGAATGATCAAATACGCCTGCCATTAATACTGATGTACTTCTCCAAATAATCTCACTGGGCCAAGTGGCTGATTCAGACACATCTCTTTACAAAGCAATAAAACAAAGAGCCACAGGTGATGCCTATTCATTTCCATTTGAAAACTCTTTTCTTCAGGATTCACAAAGGGGTGGCCTAAGGCAAAGACCTTCTAGATATTCACAGCACCAGAACCATAGGTAAGCAAAATTCCCAAAGCAGGGTTTCTCCACATAGACTTTACTGGTCACACTGATGTCTGAGTTTCCTGAGATGCTCCCATTTCCTTCAGCTCTCCAGTACATGGCCATGTCACAGTATCTTGAACAGAAAACCATGAGCCTATTCCGGAGAGTGCCCAGAATTCAGGAATAAAACAGGAAATTAGGAAGATAGTAATTGCTACCCATCCATAAGGAAAGCTGCAGTCCAATCATAAATTGGGCAGTATGAATTCTGGGAAGCATTATACTAGACAGGACACATTCATTGATGCATTATGTTTTCTAATGTCTACAACTACAAACACAGTGGATACATAGACATAGAAACACTTGCCTTGTCAAACGACTTACTAGAAACAGTCCACTTCAAATCAAACAAACTGCCTTTCCTACCAATTCTCAGAACATGAGAAAAAACAACAAACTCACACCCACAACAACATAGGACTTTCTTCCCCCAAGTAGGTCTTTGACTCTCCGGAATTACCTCTGATTGTTGTACCATACTATGTTCCCCCAAAATGCCCTGTACTGTCTCAGATCTGGACTCCTTGGCAAACTCTTTGAAGTTGTCAGGAGCCAGCTTTGAGCCACTACCTTCTTTCTCAGGAAAGGCCACTCTCCAAAGCTCTCCTGGCATTTGGCCATTCTCAAATCAGTAGGTACCAAGAAAGACTGATTCTGTCCTTGGTAAAACCAAACAAGTGAGCCCAGTGGGACTGGGTCTGGGACTGGTTCTGTGTGCCTGGCTTCTGGGATTCCAAGTTCTGAGTGTTCCAAGACCAAGGAAGTGAGATAGGTCACTTCCGTTCGGAACTGAATGAGGTCACTGGTTTGGCAACCACTTTGTCCTAACAGTTCCTTCAAAGGGTCCCATGAGATGGAGGCTGCCCCTACTTTCTGTGACACTTTCACAACTTAGAACGATATATCAACCATAGGCACCCGGGAACAGCTCTCACACAGACCTGGTTTGGTCCATCTTCTCTACATTAAGAAGAGAGAGGCTGATTCATAAACATCCCTTCATCCTAACCAGGTTGTTTGCCTTACATGATGACTTTTGCCCTCTCAGGTCCTTTATAGCTGCCTTCATCTTCCCCAGGGATAATTTCTGCATGGACCTTTGAGGTTCTCAGCGGGTGGAAGATCCCCTATATTCCTCTATATTAAGACCAACTCTGTCCCTGTTCTTCTATAAAGTTAGATTGAGGGAACAATGTATGGTTAGGGTTAATAACATGTTCTATTTAAGTTAGGAATCATTCTGCTGGATGAATAATGGTATTGGGAACCTGGGATATTTATAAGAATATAGATTTGAAATATAAGTATGAAAACAGAAATCTAGGTAAGATTTTAAGCCCAGAAGCGCATTGGGCCCTTGATTGGAATACTTAGCATTGAATTTCGTTCGCACAGATGTCTCTGATAAATCAATATACAATGGCATATCATCTTGTACCCTGGATGATTGAATGTAGAAGAGTTCATCCAGTCAAAAAGGGATAGTTGTTAGGATTAGGAAGATAGTCGGTCTGTTTCGGAAGAAGAGTGAGTATAGGATTTGGACCAAAAGTTCAATAGCCCTAGGTTTTCGGTTAGAGAGTGAATGTAAATTTCAGCACATGTGAAGAGTCAGTCACAATGATGAACTGGGAAAATTATGTAGGAAATCAGATATCAATACACACATTATGAAATCAGGCAAAGTATAAAGTGAATGATAGGATTAGACATTATCAACAAGGTTGAGTTTCAATGTATAATCTTAGGAAGAAACAAATATTTAGTCACCAATATGATTGACATTTGAGAGCATTAGGAAACCTGGACATGGATGTTTTTAGTAATCCAGGATCACTTTCCATCTAGGATTTGCTACAATCAGAAGTGTGACCTTTGCATTTTGTGATCAGAATATTACTGTGATAAAATGTATATGTAGATCAGGTGACATGAGTATTTCTTCTAACATTTTGGGAGCAATATTTTGAAGAGGTATAAATTAGTATTGGGGGTACACAGAGTTGTACCCTGTGTCTATGAATGTTGAAGAAATGAATGAATTGACAATACTGTGAATAAATAATATACTGTTTCCACTTTAAATCATGGATTGAATTGATATCTGAAAATATATAAAAATCTTATATTGATATACAATCATTCATTCCAACGAGTTATACATCTAATGGTAATATTAGGGTTATGTTTTATCATGAAGGGTGTGTGAGTTTAGCTTCAAAAGTTATTATGGAAATGGAAAATAATGTGTTTGGAAAGAAATCTCATGAAAAGATGAGTCAAGAAATATAGAGGAATTCATATGTTCTGAAGCAGGATTTGATTGTAAGTATAAAAAAAGCCTATAAATTTCCTAACTTGTGGATGAAATATATATCCAATGATGTGCAAAAACTGAAAAAATAGTAATGCACCAGTTTTGAATGAAAATGAACGTCAAAATACACATCATATCCCATAGGAATCTACTTGCATTGATGCTAAACTGGCTCAGTTACTGTAGAAATATTATGATTTGTATGCACTATTCACTGAAGTTAGTTTTCAGTACTAGGAAACGAATACGTATTTCAAGTGGATGAATTTTTATGAGAATAATCTTGTGAAATGTTGACTATAAATTTACATATATGAACACGAATGAATTTAGGGAGTGTATAATAAGAAACATATATTTCATATTTTGAAAAATCTTGAGAGTTTATATATATATATATATATATATATAGATAGATAGATAGATAGATATAGATATGTGTGTGTGCATTTATGTATTTATATATATATATACACACACACACACACACACACACACACACACACACAGACACTAAAATGTATCAATATGCATGCCAATCGAAATTCACTATGAATCATATATCATCCACAGATCCAAAAATAATCATTTTACTGAACATGGATTTATGTATAATATTGTTCAACTAGGAAGTTCACCCATAGGTTGAAGTTTCAGTTCCAACAGCGTTTAGGAGGAGTGATCTCTTCCCACAATTTGTATCTCCCAAGACAGCCAAACTCACAAGGATATACGTGTGATACCAGTTATGTTTCTATATTTGCATATAAAAATACATGTGCTGAACAGGCTGCAGAGAAAGGGAGACAGGAATTCACATATTTGTTAACTTTAAAAACACATGGAGATCAATTTCAATTAAAAATTGACTAGATTTATAACACCTACCCTTTATCATTCAAAAGGAAAGTCCAACTATACACCATGCCTTCTCTGAACTGCTTTCATTTCCATTCTGTTTGGTTATTTTTGTCCATCATTTTAGGATTAGTAGTCAGAGTCTATTAGGGTATGGGTTAATGTCAGGAATTCAGTAATTCGAATGGAAAATAGGAAAATGAATCCAATGTGTATGCAAATATGTGCTACACAAAAATATTCCCACTCTCATCCAGAACATTGCCTTTACATTACCTTTGCCCCAAATAAACACAATTAGAGAAGAAGAGTTAGGAAATCTGTGAATACATATCGGAAATGAAAAATATTCAGGAGTTCACAATCTTGGATGTGGTAGAGGAGTTTCCAAAAGTGAGGGACAGGGTAAACACTCCACAAACATGGAGCTCATTGGGCCTAAAGACTCTTGAGAAACTGCCTCTGAGGTTGGGCACTTGAAATATATGTTGTTGTCAGGAATTTTAGCATCCTTTCTAGTGAGACCAACAAAGCTGGGTCTGATCTCTGTGACCTGGAAGATATGGTTATTTATTTTCCAATGAACATGAGGAAGCAGTGCTGAATTCTCTCTTTGTAGGTAAACTGTGGCCACTGGGGTCTTAGTGTCTTCCCATGTGGACTGTGAAGCCATTTGATCATCTTCCACTTTTCGAGGTGTTTCTTGCCGCTGCACTGTGAATTTGGTATTTGCTTCAGGAAATACAAGGAGTTCAACAGGTACCAGTGATGGAGGGAGTTCTGTCACATGTGGTGGGTCAAGGTCTGCAGGAAAATGCACCAACCAGGCTTCTACCCCACATAGCTTGCCCGCTTGTCCATAGCAATCTGATTCTGAACATTGCCCGGAAACCTCTCCATATAACAAGATGCTTTTATATAATAGGGTCTGCTGACTTCACCATGTCAGTCTCAAGCCATTTGGAATCCAAGGGCAGATCCACATGGTACCACCACAGATGTTTTATCACATACCTGCACACCACTGCTCTAGGCCCACTACTCAGCAGTCTCCAACTTACAGGGATCTCTTTTCTACACTATTTTCATGAAACCAAGTAAATCCAAGCACAGTCTGGTACACTCATGACCAGCAACAAGTCATCCAAAGTTTCTCCATTGCCACCTGGTCATTGAAATTTCAAAAAATTCATGGTATGTATTTAGCTATTTTTCAAAGATGAAGTTGGAGGCACTGTGGGTTTCAAATTATTTAGGAAACATTAAATGGTGAGGAAGCTCATTTCAAAGAAATCTCTGGAGAACTCTCACAGGCAAGGCTTCCCAAAGAGTGGCCAATATTTCACATGAATCCAGGCCCATTGAGGTCTAAAATGTGAGGTCTATGTGTGTTTTGACTCTCAATTATGGCTGCAAAGACTTTCAGAATAAAATCACGTGAAATCCTGGCTGAGATTCCCAGTGCTCTGTGGAAGCCACCTTGGCCAGGATCTCAGTTTTCAGTATGACTCTCATGTGTTGCCTCCTAAAATTCCAACACAATTCATGGCAATACTTCTCTGAGGACAGTTCCAGAATTCAGTCTCTAATAACACCAGAGTTCAAGCCCAGGTGAACTAAGTCATCTCTTCCAACCGCCACACAAACGACCAGAATTAAAACCAAAACACTCCCACATGGCCCTCAACATTCTCCATATAGACACTTATCATAACCTCTGGCTGGAAATTTCCAGGAGGGGCACAGACAAAGACAGTATCCAAATAAGTTCCCTTGCCCCTCATTTGCCTAAAGTCAGGGTGGCCTGGACACCCTTCCTGAGAACCAAGAGTGATTAAATAGGCCTGCACTTAATACTGCTCTGCATCTCCAATTTGGGGCCTACTTACTTTCAGGTATAGATTCTTTATGTGATTTGGAGTCATGAGAAAAGCCAAGCACCTCTGGGCTAGTCTCTGCAGGGTTTGAAGAACTCATTTGACCCAAAAGATCCCTATTCTCACTTGATGGATTTCAGGAACCTAACAGAGGAAAGCAAAAGACTTAATACACACTGACTCCTCATTTGGCCATTTTGGTTTTGGATGCACACATGGTATCTTTCTTTAGATCCATCAGGTGCTAAGAATCTAAGCCACAGCATCACACAGGGTCCTGAGGCTGATTCAGACACATCCCTTTCCAAAGAAATCAAGCAAAGAGCCACAGGTGATGCCCATTCATTTGCATTTGAAGACTCTTTTCTTCAGGCTTCACAAAGGAGTAGTCTGAGGCAAAAAGCTTTCTGAAATTCAGGGCAACAGAACAATAGGTAAGCAAATGGCCCAAAGCAGGATTTCTCCACTGAGACTTTCCTGGTCACACTGATATCTGAGTTTTCTGAGATGCTCGCCATTCCCTTTAGCTATCCAGTACATGGCCATGCCACAGAGCTTGGAGGTGGTATATATATTGGACACATAACCATGAGCCTATTTTGGAGAGTGGAGTGAATTCAGGAACAAAATAGAAACTTAGGAAGATAGTAGGTGTTGCCCATTCATAAGGCAAGCCGCAGTCCATTCATAAATTGGCAGGATGAATGTTGGGAAGATTTCTACTAGACAGGAGTCTTCCATTGATGCATTCTCTTTTCTGATGTCTAGAACCACGGACACAGTGGGATACACAGACTTAGAAACACTCGCCTTTTCATAAGACTTATTAGAAACAATTCACTTCAAACCAAAAAACCGCCTTTATTACCTATTCTCAGAACATGAGACCAAACCACAAACCAACAGCCACATCCACAAAGACAATTTCTTCCCCCAAGTCAGTCTGAGAGTATCCATAGTGTCCTCTGTTTGGTGGGCCATACTATGTTACCCCGAAATGTCCTGTCCTGTCTCAGATCTGGTCTCCTTGGTCAACACTGTGAAGTTCTCAGGAGCCAGCGGTGATCCACTAACTGCTTTCTCAGGAAAGACCACTCTTCAGAGCTTTCCTGGCATTTGGGCATCCTCACCTCCGTAGGTACCAAGAAAGACTGACTCTGTCCTTGGTAAATCCGAACAATTGAGACCACTTGGACTGGGACTGGGACTGAAACAGGATTTGGGTGCCTAG
This sequence comes from Callospermophilus lateralis, assembly GCF_048772815.1. Taxonomy (NCBI): domain Eukaryota; kingdom Metazoa; phylum Chordata; class Mammalia; order Rodentia; family Sciuridae; genus Callospermophilus; species Callospermophilus lateralis. Next base: position 40,705 of record NW_027512402.1, on the reverse strand, counting down.
CTTCCTGGATCTCAAGTTCAGAGTGTTCCATCACAAAGGATGTTAGGTGAGGTCACTTCCTTCATGATCTGAATGAGGTCACTGCCTTGGCAACCACTTTGTTCTAACAGTTGCTTCAAAGTGTCCCATGAAATGGAGGCTGCCCCTACATCCTGTGACACTTTCAAAAGTTCGAATGGTATATCAACCATAGGCACCCGGGAAGTGCTCTCCACACTGGCCTGGTTTGGTCCTTCTTCTCCATATTAAGAAGAGAGAGGCTGATTCAGACACATCCCTTCATCCTGACCAGGTTGTTTTCAATGGAAGATGACTTTTGCTCTCTCAGTTCCTACATATGTGCCTACAACTTCTCCAGAGATCATTTTGCGTGGACCTTTGAGTTTCTCAGCAGTTGGAAGAAACCGTACATTCCTGTATTTTAAGATCAACTCTGTCCCTGCTCTTCTGTAAAGTTAGATTGAGGGAAGAGTGTATGGTTAGGGTTAATAACAGTTTCGATTGGGGTTAGGAATCATTCTGCTGAATGAATAATGGTATGGCGAACCTTCGATATTTTCAAGAATATATAGGTAAAATATAAGTACGAAAACAGAAATAAAGGTAATATTTGAAGCCCAGAAGGGCATTGGGTCTTTGATTGCAATATTTAGCTTTGATTTATTTTCTGCACAGATGTCTCAGATAAATCAATATACAAAGTCATAGGACCTTGTACTTTGAATGATTGATTGTCAAAAAGAACTTCCAGTCAAAAATGGATAGTCGGGGGACTGGGGATGTGGCTCAAGTGGTAGCGCGCTCGCCTGGCATGCGTGCGGCCCGAGTTCGATCCTCAGCACCACGTACAAACAAAGATGTTGTGTCTGCAAAGTACTAAAAAAACTAAATGTTTAAAAATTCTCTCTCTCTCTCCCTCTCTCTCTAACTCTTTCTTTAAGAAAAAAAATTAAAAAAAGCATAGTCGGTAGGATTAGGACGATAGTTGGTAAGTTTAGAACGGAGAGTAAGTATAGGATTTGCACCAAAAGTTCTTTAGCTATGGGGTTTCGGGTATAGAGTGAATGTAAATGTCAGCACTTGTGAAGAGTCAGTCACAATGATGTACTGGGGAAAATATGTAGGAAAGCAGATTTCAATAGAGACATTAGGAAATCTGGCAAAGTATATTCGGTAATGAAAATTTAGTAAAATAGGTAAATGTCGCTTGCTGTTTTTCTGTATGCTTAACAAAACACTATTGAAATCTTGAGAACTGTTTGCTAATCTTGTTCCCATAATGTGCTGTCCCCAACTGCCAACCTACAGAATGTACTCATTCACCCGGTTGCACGCAAACTGCTCACTCGCCCAGACCAAACAATAAAGTTCCCTCTCTGCCCTCTCCAAGGAAAGTATATAAGCTCTGCTTAAGCTGTTCTCAGGGCTCTCTGCTCTATTCAAGTGAGCTCTGAGCCCCAACATGCTGAATCCCCAATAAACCCTTTGCTTTTGCATGAGACAGTCTCTTGGTGGGCTCTTCACCCGATGCTCGCCTGACCTTTACATATGGAGGTTCCACTGAGATCCAGCAGCGGCGAACGAGAGACCCCAACAGGCTCCTCTTGGGGTATGTATGGTGCCTCTTTCTGGTTTCAGGTTTCAGGTTAGGGCTTCGCAAAATGGCTGTCAATGAAGAGTGTGAGCTCTCTCCGACGGTGGCTGACATACGTGTCACAGAGCCACAGGCCACATCCCTGGGGGATGCTCCAGAGTATTCGGGAAATCGAGGAGCAATAGTCTCCTCAATTCAGTGATATTTTGTTTCAGATTCAGTATCGCCAGCCCATCGGGTTGGGCCAGATACTTAGTCCTGGTCTCAGTGTTCGAAGTTCCATTGTCTGTCTTTATTTTCTTGTCTTGTCTGTGTCGTGTGTCGTTGCTTTTACTGTTTGTGTATCTTTCATTATGGGACAGAGCACTTCAATGCCTGTGTCCCTAACCCTCGATCACTGGACCAAAGTACCCTTAAGGGCTCAGAATCTTTCTTTTTCAGTAAAATTCTGGACCTGGCAGACTCTCTGTGCCTCAGAATGGCCCACCTTTGTATTCGGATGGCCCCTAGAAGGATCTTTCTACTTCCCACTAATTTAAAAAGTCAGACGATATTGTCTTTCAGCCAGGGCCACATAGCCATCTGGATCAACAGCCATATATCTTAACTTGGCAGGACCTCTGCAAATCTCCTTCATGGGTGAAGCATTTCCTTGCCCCTACCCCCACTCCTACTGCTTCCCCCATGATCTCTCAAACCCTCTGCTCCTCCTCCTCCTCCAACCTCTGTTCTCCCTGAGACACAAGATTTGACTCTACTGGACTCTCGTCCCCCTCCTTATCTCCTGCCCACGTCCCCCAAAGACCAACACCCTCTAAGTGATTCCCCTGCTGCTGACTCAACCTCTCCACCATTGGAGAAAGCTAAGCCAGCCCAGCGCCCTCCAGATAATTTCCCCGCGGCACACACAGCCCCTCCTCTTCTGGAGGAAGCTAGCCCGGCTAAAGGTACTCACCAGCGGTGAATGATTGAAAAACCTGGAACTCGAATGATGCTCCCCCTCCATCCCTAGGGGCCAATGATTGACAACGGCCTTGGGGGAAAAATGCAAGCCTACCAGTATTTACCTTTCTCCTCTTCAGACCAATATAACTGGAAAAATAAAAATCCCCGTTTTACCGAGGACCCCAACCGGCTCCTAGGTGTGGTTGAGTCATTGATGTTTTCACACCAGCCTACTTGGGATGACTGCCAACAACACCTAGGGTTGTCTCTTCATGACAGAGAAACAAAAGAGAATCCTCCTGGATGCTAGAGAAAAATATCCTCTGACCAGATGTGTAACCGACAAAACTTCCCAACATATTTAACCCGGCTTTCCCTTGAATCGACGAAACTGGGACCCCAACACCTTTGAAGGTAGGGAGCATCTGTCCACTTATCACTGGGCTCTAATTGTGGGTATCTTAGTGGCCGCTAGGCGACTTACAAATTTTGCCAAGTTAAGAGAGATTATTCAAGGGCCTGATGAATCTCCCTCTATGTTTTTAGAGAGAATTATGGAGGCATATAGGAGATATACTCTTTCGATCCTCAGGCAGAGGATCAAAAGTCATCTGTCAAGATGGCCTTTATGGGCAAGCTGCCCTGGATATTAAAAGAAAGTTACAATGCTTAGATGGATTACAAGATATGACTTTGAGAGATTTAGTCAGAGTAGCCGAGAAGGTATACTATAAGAAAGAAAGTGAGGAAGAGTAGGGAGCAAAGGAAGGATAAAAGAAACAAAAGACAGACTAAGGCATTGACTAAGGTCCTGGTCACAACAACAAATAGGCCAGAAATAAGAAACATGGAGACAGGAAGGGATACCGGGGCCCAGACTAGAGGCCACCCCTGGCCTCAATTTAATGTGCCTACTGTAAAGAAAAAGGACACTGCTTCAAAGAGTGCCATTGAAAGAGACAGCCACTCTAGCCAGCCATTCTGACTCTGGAGGATGACTAAGAATGTTGGGTCTCAGATCCCCTCCGAGAGCTCAGGGTAAATTTTGAAGTGGAGGGGACCCTAGCAAACTTTGAAGTGGATACAGGGGCAATATACTCTGCCCTTATGGCCCCATTGGTCTCTCTATCAAATAAAAAGGTCTCTAATTCAAGGGGCTAATGGCAGAAAATATCGGGTTTGGACAACTAAGAGGACCATGGACCAGGGGAAAGGAAAAATCCATCACTCGTTCTTAGTAATCCCAGAATGCCCGGCCCCATTGATGGGCAGAGATCTGCTCACCAAGCTCCGGGCCAAAATAACTTTTAACCCTGAAGGCCCACAAGTGGAATTTCTAAATCCTTCAATAAAAACTCCTATAGTCACGGCTCTAAATATGTCAGTAGAAAATGTATATCAACTCACTCACCTTGGTTCAAAGAAATTGCATTCATTCCTGAAGGATGAAGAACAGAGTTTTTTACTAACCGACTCAAAGCAAAAGGAAATAACTGAATGGGTAACAAAAGCCTGTCAGGTCTGTCATGGTTAATGCTTACCCTTCCAAGCTTCCTGCAAAAAAGCACCTACGAGGAACCAGACCAGGACAATTCTGGGAAGTGGACTTTACTAAAATTAAGCCAGCAAGGTTTGAAATTAAATATCGCCTAGTCTTTGTAGATATATTTTGAGGATGGATTGAAGCCTTTTCCAGGAAAAAAGAAAAAAAACGAAACAGCGCAAATGATTATCAAGAAGATCCTGAAAGATATTTTTACAAGATACGGCCTGCCTAAAGTAATAAGGTCTGATAATGGACTGGCGTTTGTAGCCCAAGTAAGTCAGGGGTTAGGCAAGACCCTGGGGATTAATTAAAAGTTACATTGTGCTTATAAACCACCGAGTTCAGGACAGGTAGAAAGAATGAATAGAACCATTAAAGAGACCATAACGAAATTAAGCTTAGAAACCTGCATAATAGATTGTACTATGCTCCTTCCTTATGCACTATTTCATGGAAGAAACACTCCCTCTGTTTCTTTGTGTAACCTTACCCCCTATGAAATTGTCCATGGTTCCCCTCCTTCAGTAAGGGACCTAACCCCAACTCTAAGACCTAACGATTCCTTCCACACCCCATTGCTTGACTGAATTAAAGCTCTTGAAAGAACTCAGGGATACCTGTGAAAACAGATGGCCAATGCCTATCAACCTGGGGACGAATGGACTCTACATCAATATCAAGTAAGAGACTTCATCTACATAAGTCGACATCAGGTGTCATCCCTGAAACCCCACTGGAAATGATGATACAAGGTGCTACTTATAACACCTACAGCGGTAAAGGAAGACAGAATCACTTCCTGGATCCATACCTCTCATCTCAAGCCTGCGCCCTGCCAGACTCTGGCTGGAAAATGGAAAAGATTGGTAAAACTTTCAAATTGTGTATTTACCCTGTGTCTAAGGCTATAGACTCTTCCCTTGACCACCAGTAGTCCTAAACCTATTAAACCCGTTCAGCAGCGATGGCTGATCACAAATCCTACTGGTAAAGAAGTATGATCTATCTCGCATGCAGCCCACTTAGGGACTTGGTGGACATCTATCCACCCAGACATTTGTCAGCTGGCTATAAGTCTTTCCTATTGGGATATACCTGATGAAGAGGATCCCACTAAATTTCCATTAAATCCATTCTGCACCATTGATAATGGAAACAATCATTATGGATGTAGGGACACGCGAGCCAGATGCAGGTTGGCTAGCCTAGATTACTATGTTTGCCCGGTGGACTACCAAAGCCACAAACAGTCACGGTTGTGTGGGGGGAATGCCGACTTCTTCTGTATGTCTAGGGATGTGATCATACAGGCAGTGCATGATGGAACCCAAACTCCTCATCAAATTCTGTACACAGCATTGGCCCTATTACCAATTAGATCACCCAAACTGTTGGCCCCTAGAGGGGTCTCTAGATCCTCAAATTCTGCATGACCTTTTTAACTTCTGAATGTCCTCAAAAGGGTGAAAGGAGATTTCCCTATGTGGAGGCCTTTTCCCTCCTTCGCTCACATCCTGAACTATGCTTCTCCAATAGGTCCTCACACTCAGCCTTCCGCTCCAGACTCTCTGCTGTCACTCTCACCTCAGCAACATGATTTCTCCCCTCCAATTACTAGATCAAAAACCCAAACCTCCGCCGGATCTCAGACCATTTCCCCCTTTCTGAGGTAGCAGGTACTGCGGTAACCCTCCACCGAATCACTCCTCTCTTCTCCAGTCAGTGCCCACACCGGGTCCCACCAGTTCCTCTTAACAGCTAACCCAAAGCTCAAACCAGCTGAGGAGAACCCTCAGACCCCTATCCAAGATGTAGTGAAAATGGCCTTTAAAGTTTCTTTGTCATTAGTGAAAACAGGTTACTAAGAATTTAAAGTCCCTCACAGGCTTTTAGGGATACTAACTCCTATCTTCTCCTCTGTTCTACCTGTTCTACTGCTCACCTTTTTGTTGCTAGGAAAATCACAAACACCTTTGCCAGTATTCTTTCACATCTCTGCTACCTCATTCTCAGATCCACGGAGCTGCTCACAGCCATGCCTTCCCCATCTCCCCCCTCTGTTCCAGGCCCACAGAAAAACATTAATTGACCTTCTACGGAAGTCTTCAGCATGGCTGACTTTAGGACTTTCAGGAAAAGAGTCCCCATGAAAGACTTCAAAGTAGATAAACTTCCTTTTTCCATGTTGCCCTGTTGTACTTGGTCACTGGCTAAAAATATCAGCACTCCTAAGTTAGACACCCCCTTACTAGTTTTTCACAAAATATGTGAACAAGGCCTTTGGCATTGATCTGGGGCTTCACAGAGATGGCTACATTTCAAAGATAAAGAAGTTACCAACTGGGCTCCATGGTAACAGCTGGAAGGGGGAAAAATAAAGGGAAAAAAAAGCTCTCCTTCACCCAGGTGTCCTTGAAAAGTTAACTTGCCCAGAACAGAGGAATAAAACAGAAAAAAATCTGCTTTTTGTGAACTTCTGCAGGCTGTGAACTTCTGCGCCCCTTCCCTTATATGTTGGGTACAAAATTCTGAAACTACCTAAACGTGAGTTTCAGGGAATTAATTGATTATAACAGAAGTAATGCCCTCTGAATCCGGTTGCTAATACAATGGAAAGTTTCCCTGTTTTTGGTAGTATCTTAGGTGCCGTGCCTTGTCCGTCTCTACAACAGTATAATTCTATAGACTTAAACATTGTTTATGTTTTCAAGAAATTGTCAAGACGATGTGATTAAATGTGTAAAGGTGCAGATGTTTCCCAGAGTGCTTTATCATAATGCAGGTTCATTTGAAGTTCAAATAGGGGGGCATAAAACTCGGTTCCACTGAGAACATATATCCATCACTTTAGCCATCCTATTAGGAATAGGAGTTGCTGCAGGTGTGAGCACAAGAACCACTGCCTTGGTCCATGGGATACAACAAATGACACAATTAGAAGCAGCAATAGACCAAAACTTAAAGATATTAGAATCCTCCATCTTGGCTTTGCAGGAATCTTTAACCTCTCTCTCTGAAGTTATTTTACAGAAAAGGCGAGGGTTGAACCTCCTCTTCATGAAAGAAGGGGGCCTTTGTTCTGCATTGATGGAGAATGTTGTGTTTTTGCCGACCATACTGGAGTTGTAAAAAAATCTAGGGGTAAATTAAATAGATGCCTTGAAGAGTGTCAATGAGAGATAGAGGCCCAAAAAGTGTGGTTTGAGTCTTGGTTCACACAGTCCCCCTGGTTAACTACGCATTTATCAACCCTGGACAGTTCAATAATAATCCTCATATTATTGCTAACTATAAAACCCTGTTTGCTCAACCGTGTAATTTCTTTTTTCCAAGCTCAAATTGGATGAGTTAAACTTATGGTAATACCCCACTAGCAAACATAGAATGTGACACCCCGCAATGATCACTTTTATGATTAAAAGTAGCCAGAAGAAGAAGTGGGGAATGAAAGGTTAATTGAATAGGTACTTTTCACTTCCTTTTTTCCTGTATGCTTAACAAAACACTGTTGAAATCTTGAGAAATGTTTGCTAATCTTGTTCCCAGAATGTGCTGTCCCCAACTGACTAACTGCAGAATGTGCTCCCTCACTGGGTTGCATGCAAACTGACCACTCGCCCTGACCTATCAATAAACTTCCCTCCCTGCCGTCACCAAGGAAAGTGTATAAGCTCTGCTTAAGCTGTTCTAAGGGCTCTCTACTCTATTCAAGTGAGCTCTGAGCATCAGCATGCTGGACCCCCAATAAACACTGCGCTGTTGCATGAGATAGTCTCTTGGTGGTCTCTTCTTTCGACCTCATCCGACCTTTACTTGGATAATTAAATGTAGAAGAGAACATCCATTCAAAAAGGGATAGTCGGTAGGATTAGGAATATAGTTGGTAGGTTTAGGAAGAAGACTGTGTATAGGATTTGGAACAAAAGTTCCTTAGCAATAGGGTTTCGGTTAGAGAGTGAATGTAAATGTCAGCACATGTGAAGAGTCAGTCACAATGATGAACTGGAGAAAATATGTAGGAAATCAGATATCAATACACACATTATGAAATCAGGCAAAGTATAAAGTGAATGATAGGATTAGACATTAACAACAAGGTTGAGTTTCAATGTATAATCTTAGGAAGAAACAAATATGTAGTCAGCAATATGATTGAAATTTGAGAGCATTAGGCAACCTGGACATGGATGTTTTTAGTAATCCAGGATCACTTTCCATTTAGGATTTGCTACAATCATAAGTTTGACCTTTGCATTTTGTGATCAGAATATTACAGTGATAAAATGTATATGTAGATCAGGTGACATGAGTATTTTTTCTAACATTTCTGGGAGCAATATTTTGAAGACGTATAAATTAGTGTTGGGGGTACACAGAGTTGTACCCTGTGTCTATGAATATAGAAGTAATGCATGAATTGACAATACTGTGAATAAATAATATAACTGTTTCCACTTTAAATCATGGATTGAATTGATATCTGAAAATATATAAGAAATCTTATATTGATATACAATCATTCATTCCAACGAGTTATGCATCTAATGGTAATATTAGGGTTACGTTTTATCATGAAAGGTGTGTGAGTTTAGCTTCAAAAGTGATTATGGAAATGGAAAATTATGTGTTTGGAAAGAAGTCTCATGAAAAGACGAATCAAGAAACCTAGAGGAATACATGTGTTCTGAAGCAGGAAGTGATTGTAAGTATAAAAAAACGTATAAATTTCCTAACTTGTGGATGAAATATATATCCTATGATGTGCAAAAACTGAAAAAAATAGTAATGTACCAGTGTTGAAAGAAAATGAATGTCAAAATACATATCATGTCCCATAGGAATCTACTTGCATTGATGTTAAACTGGGTCAGTTACTGTAGAAACATTAGGATTTGAAAGGACCATTTACTAAAGTTAGTTTTCAGTACTAGGAATCAAATATATATTTCAGGTGGATGAATATATCTGAGCATAATCTTGTGAACATTTTATTATAAATCCACATTCATGACATGAATGAATTTAGGGAGTGTATATAAGACACATATATTTCATATTTTGAAAAATCAGGAGGGTGTAAAATATATATATATATATATATATATATATATATATCACAGATACATTAAAAAGTAGCAATATATAAATATATGTGGGTATCAAAATTTATCTTGAAATATATATCATCCACAGATTAAAAAGTATTCATTTTAGTGAACATGGATTTATGTATAATGTTGTTCAACTAGGAACCTCACCCATAGGTGGAATTTTAAGATCCAAAAGCGTTTAGGAGTAGTGATCTCTTCTCACAATTTGTATCTGCAAAGTTAGCCACCTCACAAAAATGTACGTGTGATACCAGGTAGGATTCTATATGTGCATATAAAAATACATGTGCTGAATAGGCTCCAGAGAAATGGAGACAGAAATTCAGAAATAAGTTAACATTAAAAAGAATGGAGAACTATTTCAATTAACAATTGACTATATTTTTAACACCTACCATTTATCATGCAAATAACAAGTCCAACTATACACCATGCCTCCTCTGAACTGCTTGTGTTTCTATAATGTTTCGGTTACTTTCCTCCATTATATTAGGATTAGTAATCAGAGTCTAGTAGGGTGTGAGTTAGTGTCAGGGAATCAGTATATTGAATGGAAAATAGAAAAATGAATCCAATGTGTATGCAAATATGTGGTACACAAAAATCTTTCCACTCTCATCAAGAACAACACCTAGATATCACCTACGCCCCAAGTAACACACAATTAGAGGAGAAGAGTTAGAAAATCCATGACTACATATCTGGAATGGAATACGATCAGGAGTTCACAACCTTGGAAGTGGTAGAGGAGTTTCCAAAAGTAAGGGACAGGGTAAACACTCTACAAACATGGACCTCTGCCTGCCTAAAGACTTCTTGAGAAACTGTCTCTGAGGTTGGGCACTTAAAACATATGTTGTTGTCAGGAGCTTTAGCTTCCTTTCTAGGGAGACCATCAAAGCTGGGTCTTCATCTCTGTGACCTTGTGGATATGGTTTCTTATTTTCCAATGAACATGAGGCAGCAGTGCTGAATTCTGTCTTTGTAGGTAAACTGTGGCCACGGGGGGCTAAGTGTATCCACATGTTGGCTGTGTATCCATTTGGTCATCCTCCAAATTTCGTCGTGATTCTTGGTGCTGCACTGGGAATTTAATATTTGCTTCATGGAATACAAGGAGCTCCACTGGAACACAGTGCTGGAGGGAGTTCTGTCATGTGTGGTGGGTCAGGGTCAGCAGGAGAATGCACCAACCAGGTTTCTATCTCACACAGTTTGCCCCCTTGACCATAATAACCTGATTGTTAAGATTTCCCTTAAACCTCTACTTATAAAAAGATGCCTTTACATATAAGGGTCTGCTGGATGCACCATGTCAGCCACAAGCCATATGGAAGTCAAAGGCAGATCCACAAGGCCCCACGACAGAAGTTTTATCACAAAACTGCACATCTCTGCTGTAGGCCCACTAATCAGCAGGCTTGAACTTACTGGCATCTCTGTTCTACACCATTTTCATGAAACACAGTCAATCAAGAAACTGTCTGATACACTCATCGTCAGCAACAGTATATCCAAATGTTCTCCTGTGCAACCTGGTCAAGGGAATTTTAAGAATTTCATGGTATTTATCTAGCCATTATTCAAGCATGAGGTTGGAGGCACTGTGGGTTTCAATTTTTTCAGGAAACATTAAATGGTGAGGAAGCTCATTTCAATGAAACCTCTGGAAAACTCTCACAGGCAAGTCTTCCCAAGGAGTGGCCAAAAGGTCACCGAAATCCAGGACTATTGAGGTCTACAATGTGAGGTCCATGTGTGTTTTGACGCTCAAGTATGCCTGCCATGTGTTTTAGAAAAAAATCATGTGATATCCAGGCTGTGATTCTCAGTGCTCTGTGGAAAGCCACCCTGGACCTAGATCTCAGTTTATAAGGGGGACTCTCATGTGTGGCCTGCGAAAATCCCAACACAATTCATGGCAATACTTCTCTGAGTTCAGTTCCAGAACTCAGTCTCTAAGTCCCCTTGAACTCACACCAGAGTTCAAGACCAGTTGGACCCATTCATTTCTTAAAACCGCCACACAAATGACCAAAATTAAAACCTAAACACTCCCACAAGGCCCTCATGTTCTCCATATAGACACTCATCATAACCTCTGGCTGAATTTTTCCATGAGGGGCGCAGCCCAAGACAGTGACCAAAATGAGCACCTTTGGCCCTCATTTGCCTAAAGTCAGGGTGGCCTGGACACCATTCCTGTGAACCAGGAGTGATTAAAAAGACCTGCCGTTAATACTGCTCTGCTTCTCCATTTTGAGGCCTACTGAATGTCAGGTATAGATTCTTTATGTGGTTTGGAGTCATGAGAAAACCCAAGCACTTCTGCAGGGTTTTGAATAACTCATTTGACCCAAAGGATCCCTATTCTCACTTGATGGAGTCAGGAACATCACAGAAGAAGGCTAGAGACTTCATCCACAATGACTGATCTTTTTGCCATTTTGGTTTTGGATGCACACATGGGATCTTTCTTTAGATCCATCAGGTGCTGAGAAGCTAAGCTGGAGCCTCACACAGGGCCAAGTGGCTGATTCAGACACCTCCCTTTCCAAAGCAATTATGCCAAGAGCCACAGGTGATCCTCATTCATTTCCATTTGATAACTGTTTTTTTCAGTCTTCACAAAGGGGTGGCCAGAGGCAAATACCTTCCTGACATTCAGGGCAACAGAACAAAATGTAAGCAAAAGGCCCAAATCAGGGTATCTCCACTGAGAGTTTCCTAGCCACACTGATATCTGAGTTTTTTGAGATTCTCGCCATGCCAATTCCTTCAGCTATTCAGTACATGGTCATGTCACAGTGATTGGAGGTGGTAAAAAACAATGAGCATATTCTGGCTAGTGGCCAGAATTCTGGAAGAAAACAGGAACTTAGGAAGGTTGTAGGTGTTTCCCATTGGTAAGGCAAGCCGCAGTCCTTTCATAAATTGGACAAGTTGATTGCTGGGAGGCATTCTACTACACAGGACATATTCATTGATGCATTCTCTTTTCTAATGTCTACAACCACGGACACAGTGGCATACACAGAAATAGAAACACTCACCATGTCAAATAACTTATTAGAAACAGTCCATTCCAAAAGAAATAAATCACGTTTTTTCTACCTATTCTCAGAACATGAGACAAAACCACAAACTGACATCCACACACCCAGGCACCTCCTTCCCCCAAGTAGGTCTGTGACTCTTCTGAATGTCCTCTGACTGGTAGGCCATACGATGTTCCTCTGAAATGGCCTTTCCTGTCTCAGATCTGGTGTCATTCACCAACTCTGTGAAGTTGTCAGGAGGCAGTGGTGAGCCAATTCCAGTCTTGTCAGGAAAGGCCCCTCTTCAGAGCTTTCTTGGAATTTGGCCACCGTCACATGAAGAGGTACCTAGAAAGACTGATTCTATCCTTGGTAAATCCAAACAAGTGAGACCACTGGGACTTGGACGGGTAATGGCTTTGGGTGCCTGGCTTCCTGGATCCCAAATTCAGAGAATTCCATCACCAAGGAAGTAGGTGAGGTCACTTCCTTCAGTAACTGAATGAGGTCACTGACTTGGCCACCAATATGTCCTAACAGTTGCTTCCTAGGTTCTCATAAGATGGAGGCGGCCCCTACTTCTTGTGACACATTCACAAATTAGAATGGTATAGAAACCATAGGCACCTGGGAACAGCTCTCCACAAAGGCCTGGTTTGATCCGACTTCTCTACATTAAGAAGAGAGAGGCTGATTCAGAAACATCCCTTCATCCTGACTAGGTTGTTTGCCATGGAAGATGACTTTTCCTCTCTCAGGTCCTAAATAGCTGCCTAAATCTTCTCCATCGATCATTTCTGCATGGACTTTTGAGGTTCTCAGCAGGTGGAAGATCCCCTACCTTCCTGTATTGTAAGACCAACTCGGTCCCTCCTCTTCTGTAAAGTTAGATTGACGGAACATTGTATGGTTAGGGTTAATAGCATGTTCGATTTTGGTTAGGAATCATTCTGCTGGATGAATAATGGTTTGGGAACCTCTGATACTTATAAGAATATAGACGTGAAATATAAGTACGAAAAAAGAAATCTAGGTAAGATTTGAAGCCCAGAAGGGCATTTGGCGATTGATTGGCATACTAAGCTTGAATTATGTTCTGCACCGAGGTCTCAGATAAATTTATTTACAATGGCATAGGTTGCTGTACCTCAGATGACTGAATTTAGAAGAGATCATCCAGTCCAAAAGGGATAGTCCATAGGATTAGGAAGATTGTCTGTAGGATTAGGAAGAAGAGTGAGTCTAGGAGTTGGACCAAAAGTTCTTTAGCAATAGGGTTTCAGTTAGAGAGTGAATGTAAATGTCAGCACATGTGAAGAGTCAGTCACAATGATGAACTGGGGAAAATATGTAGGAAAGAGAGTAAATATGTATCAATAGAGACATTAGGAAATCAGGCAACGTATAAAGTGAGTGATAGGATTAGATATTTTCAACAGGGTTGAGGTTGAATATATAATCTTAGGAAGAAACAATTATTTAGTCACCAATAGGATTGACATTTGAGCGCATTAGGGAACCTAGACATGGAGGTTTTTAGTAATCCATGCTCACTTTAAATTTAGGCTTTAGTACAATCATAAGTGTGACCTTTGCATTTTGTGTCAAGAATATTACTGTGGTAAAATATATATGTAGATCAGATGACATGAGTATTTCTTCCATCAATATGAGGAGCAATATTTTGAAAACTTATAAATTAGTATTGCGGATAAAATAGGCCTACCCTGTGTTGATGAATAAGAGATGATGCATGAATAGACCATATTGTGAATAAATTATATAACTGGTTTCAACTTTAAATAATGCATTGAAATTATATTTGAAAATATATAGTAAATCTTATATTGATGTATATACATTCATTCCAACCAGTTATACATCTAATGGTAATATTAGGGTTACGGTTTATCATGAAGAGTGTGTGAGTTTTGCTTCAAAAATGAGTATAGAATCGAAAATAATGTTTTTAGAAAGAAGTCTAGTGAAAAGACCACTAAAGAATCATAGAGGAATACATGTTTTCTGAAAGAGGAAGTGATTGATAGTGAACCACATGCCTATAAATTTGTGAATTTGTGGATGAAAGGACATATCCTATGATGTCCATAAACTGAAGAAATAGTAATGTACCAGTGTGGAATAAAAATGAACTTAAAAATACATATCATGTCCCATAGGAATCTAACTGCATTGATGTTAAACTTGGTCAGTTACTATAGAAATATTAGGATATATAAGGACCATTCACTGAAGTTAGTTTTCAGTACTAGGAAACAAATATGTATGTCAGGTGGTTGAATATTTCTGAGAATAATCTGTTGAGAGCCACAGCCAAAGGAGCCCCAGCAAACTTGCAGCTGCCAGCAAACTTCCATCTGCCGGCTGATGATTGGCTCACAGCGGCCCCAGCATCATCTAGCTGATTTGCTTGTCTGTGGTGATGCTCATTGAGATGCTCAATGAGCGGTTTCCCCGACCTTTCAGACTGCCAGCGGATGATTGGCTCACAGCGGCCCCAGCAACATCTAGCTGATTGGCTCCTCTGTGGTGATGCACATTGAGCTGGTTCCCTGCCCTTTCAGACCATGGAACTGCTCATTGGGGGACATTTTGGCTTCGCCCACGTGACCCAGCCAATCGGCCTCAAGAGGAGGAGACTTGTGTTTGAGGGAGAGGCTTGTGGGAAGCCTGTGGTGGCAGTTGGGCTCTGACGGCTTTTCCTGAGGAGCTGTTTTGTTTGGTGTCATCTTGTTGGGTTGTATTATAGTAGAAATACGGGATCAGAAATTAGTAAAAAAAAAAAAAAAAAAAAACTGAAAGAGTGTTCAGTAAATTGTTAGAGGAAGGAGGCATCTCAGTAAAATCAAGAAAAGTCAGGGCATACGTTGATACAATACAAAAATGTAGCCCATGGCTTTTTCAGGAGGAGTTGTTAAATATATCACAATGGAACCATCATGGTGAAGATTTAAAAAGAATAGGAAAGAAAAGCCCAGGGACTCTGCCAGTTGGCACATTGCTATTGTGGACGTTTGTACCTTGTTTGCTTAGTGGAAAGCCTTCAGTTCAGACAATGGTAGAGGAAGGAGAAGACATATTGATTCAAGTAAAATAGAAGGTCTCTCAAGTTAGTCAGATAGAGGAAAAAATTCAAGTAAAAGAAAAGGTCTCTCGAACTAGTCAGACAGAGGAAAAAAATCAAGTAAAAGAGAAGGCCTTTCAAGCCAGTCAGACAGAGGAAGAAAGTGTAAAACAGAAAAAGCCATCAGGGGGAAAGTTACAACAGGAGACTACTACTAACACCTTTCTATCACCAGAGGGTGTAAGTGTCCAACCAACAGCACAACCTCTACAGGAGACTGCTACTAACACCTTTCTATCACCAGAGGAAGTAAGTGTCCAACTAACAAGGCCACCTCCATATGCTGGGAGGCCCCCAACCCCCACAGTTGATAGTTGGAATCCTGAGACAAGATCTCAAATATTAACATGCCCAGTATTTGAGGCAGGAGGGCAGTGAGATTACCATGCTTTAAATTTCAAAACAGTGAAGCAGCTAACAGAGGCTGTAACAACCTATGGTCCTCAAGCACCCTTCACTGTAAGCATTATCAAATCCATTAACAACATGAACATGAAGCCAGCAGATTGGGCTAATATGTGTAAAGCTGTGCTAAATGGAGGAAATACCTGTTATGGAAGATTGCCAATGAGGAATTTTGCAAGGAGACGGCTAGGCAAAATGCAGCAGCTAGTTATCCTCAGAGAAATCTAGATATATTGTTAGGAAAGGGACCTTATGAGGATCAGCAGCAGCAATGTGCATATGATCCTGGTGTATATGCACAGATTGCTATAGATGCAATTAAGGCATGGAAGACTTTTCAAGGAAATGGAGGTTTACAAGGTCAGTTATCTAAGGTAATACAAGGAGCTAATGAACCTTATGCTGAATTTGTAGATAGGCTTATTCAAACAGCTACCAGAGTTTTTGGAAATACACAACAAGCAATGCCATTACTAAATCAACTGGCTTATGAGCAAGCGAATCGTTGGTGCAAAGAGATCATTAGACCATGGAAACATGAAGATTCAAACACATATATTAAATTATGTAGAGACATTAAAGAACAAGAGCAAGTCGTGGAAGCTGCAGTAAAACAGGCTTTAGATGCCAGAGACATTAATGAACAAGGGCAAATTGTGGCAGCTGCAGTAAAACAGGCTTTAGATGCCAGGCCAAGAACATGCTACAATTGTGAAAAAACAGGACATTTTAAAAGGAATTGTCCCATAGGAGGAGGGTTTAACAAAACTAGGTATCAAAGGAGTAGAATACCAGGTATTTGTCCACGATGCCGTAGAGGGAGACTTTGGGCTAATGAATGCTGTTCTCAAACCACCATAGAGGGTACACCATTATCAAAAAATGAACAAGGACCAGGTGTTTATCCACAATATCGTGGACAAAAACATGGAGCTCCTTTGCCAAAAAATGGACAAGGGGGCTCAATTCTCCGGGGCCCAAAACCACAAATATACGCAGCACTGGAGAAACCCATCAACCACATCAGGGTAGTGCCCAGGACACATTGTCCATCAGATCCCTCATCAGAAAAACCAGAGGGAGCGCAGGGTTAGACATCTGTGACTCTGCCAGAGCAGTACTAACTGCAGAGATGGGAGTTCAATTCATTTCCACAGGGGTAAAAGGACCTCTTCCCAAAGGAACAGTAGGCTTATTATTGGGACGCAGCTCTTCTACTCTAAAAGGACTTATGATAAGTCCTGGGGTAATTGATCTCGACTATGAAGGTGAAATAAAAATTATAGCCAGTTCTCCAAAGGGTATATTAGTAATTTCACCAGGAGATAGAATAGCACAGTTACTAATAATACCCAGCCTACGTGAAAAATTTTCCAGTCGTACTGTAGAAAGAGGTTCCAAGTGATTAGGCTCCACAGGTGTAGATTGGGCTATGCTTTCTTTAAATTTAGATTCTGGCCCCATGCTTAAACTAAATATTCAAGGGCATGAATTTAATGGGCTACTGGATACAGACGCAGACCTTAGCATCATCTCTCGTCAAGAATGGCCAAAACATTGGCCATTACAACAAGCCACTCAAACGCTTCAAGGCCTAGGAGTAGCGTATAATCCCCATAGAAGTGCAATGGTATTAGATTGGAAGGATCCTGAAGGATGTGAAGGAACTCTACAGCCGTATGTATTGGATCATCTTCCCGTAAATTTATGGGGACGAGATAGTCTCCTGGACTCATTGATATTTTTTTTCGGATTCGGTATTGCCAGTCAATCGGGTTTTGCCGGCTCCTCAGTCCTGGTCTCAGTGTTGGACGTCCATTGCCTGTCTTCATTGCCTTGTCTTGTCTGTGTCATGTTTCATTGCTTTAACTGTTTGTGTATCTTTCATTATGGGACGGAGCACTTCAATGCCTCTGTCCCTGATACTTGATCACTGGACCAAAGTCCACTTAAGGGCTCAGAATCTTTGTTTTTCAGTAAAGCGCCGGATGTGGCAGAATCTCTGTGCTTCAGAATGGCCCACCTTTGGATTTGGATTACCCCTAGAAGGATCTTTCTACTTCCCACTAATTTAAAAAAGTCAGAGATATTGTCTTTCAGCCGGTGCTACATAGCCATCTGGATCAACAGCCATATATCTTAACTCGGCGGGAACTCTGCATATCTCCTCCTCCATGGGTGAAGCCTTTCCTTGTCACTGCCCCCACTCTGACTCCTTCCCCCAGGAACTCTCAAATCCTCTGATCCTCCTCCTCCTACACCCTCTGTTCTCCCTGAGTCACCAGATTTCACTCTACTGGAGTCTCCTTCCCCTCCTTATCCCCTGCCCTTGTCCCCCAAAATCCAACACCCTCTAAGTGATTCCCCTGCTGCTGACTCAGCCTCTCCTCCATTGGAGGAAGCTATGCCGGCCCAGCGCCCTCCAGATAATTCCTTTGCGGCACACACAGCACCTCTTCCCTTGGAGGAAGCTGTACCATCTAAAGGAACTCGCTGGCGGTGAATGATTGAAAACCCTGGAACTCTTGGGATGCTCCCCCTCCATCCCTATGGGCCAATGATTGACGATGGCCACGGGGAAAAAATGCAAGCCTACCAGTATTAGCCTTTCTCCTCGTCAGACCTATATAACTTAAAAAAAATTATAATCCCCCTTTTTCTGAGGACCCCACCAGGCTCTCAGGTCTGGTTGAGTCATTGATGTTTTCACACCAGCCTACTTCGGATGACTGCCAAAAACTACTAGGGATTCTCTTCATGACAGAGGAACAACAGTGAATCCTCCAGGAAGCTAGAAAAAAAATCCCTCAAACAAGATCTGCGTCTGACACAACTTCCCAAGATAATCAAAGGCGGCTTTCCCTTGAACCCACCCAACTGAGACCCCAAAATCTTTGAAGGTAGCGAGCATCTGTCCCCTTATCACCGGGCTCTAATAGTGTGTCTCCAAGCAGCCGCTAGCGACAAAGTAATTTGGCCAAGGTAAGAGAGATTATTCAAGGGCCTGATGATTCTCCCACTATGTTTCTAGAGAGAATTATGGAGGCGAGATATACTCCTTTTGATCCTCAGGAAGAGAATCAAAGGCATCTGTCACGATGGCCTTTATTGGGCAAACTGGCTTGGATATTGAAACAAAGTTACAAAGCAAGATTGATTACAAGATATGACTTTCAGAGATTTAGTCAGAGAAGCCAAGAACGTATACTATAAGAGAGAAACTGAGGAAGAGAAGGGAGCAAGGGGAGGATAAAAGAAACAAAAGGCAGACTAAGGCGTTGACTAAGGTCCTGGTCACAAAAACAAATAGGCCAGAAATTAAGAAACAGGTAGACAAGAAGGGATAACAGTGGCCCATGCCAGAGGCCACCCTGGCCTCAGATCAATGTGCCTACTCTAAAGAAAAAAGGACACTGGGCCAAAATTGCCCTAAAAAGCGACAGCCACACCAGCCAGCCATTCTGACTCTGGAGGATGACTAAGAAAGTCGGGGCTCAGATTCCCTCCCCAAGCTCAAGGTAACTTTTGAAGTGTTTCAAAATTGATTATGGAAATCGAAAATGATGTGTTTGGAAAGAAGTCTCATGAAAAGATCAGTCAAGAAACATGGATGAATACATGTGTTCTGAAGCACGAAGTGAATGAAAGTCAGACAAATGCGTATGAATTTGCTAACTTGTGGATGAAATATATATCCTATGATGTGCATAAAGTGAATAAATAGTAATGTAGAAGTGTTGAATAAAATTGAACATCAAAATACACATCATGTCCCATAGTAATCTACTTGAATTGATGTTAAACAGGGTCAGTTACTGTAGAAATGTTAGGATATGTTTGCACCATTCACTGAAGTTAGTTTTCAGTACTAGGAAACAAATATGTATTTCAGGTGGATGAATATTACTGAGAATAATCTTGTGAAAAGTTGATTAAAAATCCAAATACATCAATATGAATGAATTTAGGGAGTGCATAATAAGACACATGTTTTATATATATATATATATATATATATATATATATATATATATATATATATATATATATTAAAAATAGCAATATATATGCCAATTGAAATTCATCATGAAATATATATCATCATCATATCCGAAAATATTCATTTTAATGAATATGGATTTTTATATAAGTTTGTTCAAATAGGAAGCTCACCCATGGGTTGAATTTTCAGTTCCAACATTGTTTAGGAGGAGTGATCACTTCTCACAATTTGTATGTGCCATGTCAGCCACCTCACGAGAATGTACGTGTGACACCAGGTAGGATTCTATATGTGCATATTAAAACACATGTGCTGAATAGGCTACTGAGAAAGGAAGACAGTAATTCATATATTTGTTAACTTTAAAAACACATGTAGAACTATTTCAATTAAAAATTGACTAGATTTATAACTCCTACCCTATATATTTCAAAAGGCATGTCCAACTATACACCCTGCCTCCTCTGAAATGCTTGTATTTCTATTCTGTTTGGGTTATGTTTCTCCATCATATTAGGATTAGTAGTCAGAGTCTAGTAGGGAATGGGTTAGTGTCAGGGATTTAGTATTTCAAATATATGCTGCATAAAAATCTTCCCACTCTCATTCAGAACAATGCCTAGACATTACCCTCGTCCCAAGTAAGACACAATTAGAGGAGAAGAGTTAAAAATTCTGTGAATACATATCTGGAAATGAATATTCTCATGAGTTCACAACCTTGGAGGTCGTAGAGGAGTTTTCAAAAGTATGGGACAGGGTAAGCACTCCACAAACATGGAGCTCTGCTGCCCTAAAGACTTCTTGAGAAACTGCCTCTGAGGTTGGGCACTTGAAATATATGTTTTCGTAAGGAGCTTTCTTTGTACTGAGACCATCAAAGCTGGGTGTGCATCTATGCGACCTGGAGGACATGGTTTCATATTTTCCAATGAACATGAGGCAGCAGTGCTGAATTCTCTCTATGTAGGTAAACTGTGTCCACTGGGGCCTAAGTGTCTCTGCGTGTGGACTGTGAAGCCATTTGGTCATCCTCTACTTTTCCTGGTGTTTCTTGCTGCTGCACTGGGAGTTTGGTATTTGCTTATGAAGTAAAAAAAGATCACCTGGGACACAGTGCTTGAGGGAGTTCTGTCACGTGTGGTGGGTAAGGGTCTGCAAGAGAATATACCAACAATGCTTCTATTCCACAAAGCTTTTCCCCTTGACCATAGCAACATAATTCTCAACATTTCCCTGAAACCTCTCTATATAACAAGATGCCGTTACATATAAGGGTCTGGTGGTTGTACCATGTCAGTCACAAGGCATTTCGGAGCCAATGGAAGATCAACATGGCCCCACCACAGATGTTTCATCACACACCCCCCCTCCACTGCTCTAGGCCCACTACTCAGCACGCTCCAATTTACTGGCATCTCTGTTCTACACCATTTTGATGAAACCTAGTCAATCAAGGTGCTGTCTGGTATACTCATGATCAGCAACCGGTTTTCCAAATTTTCTACAGTGCCACCTGGTCATGGAAATTTCAATAATTTTATTGTATTTATCTAGCCATTTTTCACGGATGAAGTTGGAGGCACTGTGGATTTCAATTCGTACAGGAACCATTAAATGATGAGAAACCTCATTTCAATGAAAGCTCTGTAGAACTGTTACAGACAAGGCTTCCCAGGGAGTGGCCAAAATGTCACATAAAATCAGACCCACTGAGGTCTACAATGTGAGGTCCATGTGTGTTTTGACTGTCACCTGTGCCTGCCAAGTCTTTCAGAAAAAAAAAAATCATGTGATATCCTGGCTGAGATTCCCAGTGCTCTGTGGAAAGCCACCCTGGGCCTAGATCTCAGTTTCCAAGGGAGACTCTCATGCGTGCCCTCCTAGAATCCCAACACAATACATGGCACAAGTTCTCTGAGATCAGATCCAGAATGCACTCTCTAAGTGTAATCACACCAGAGTTCAAGCCCATGTGGACCCAGGCATCTCCTTTAACTGCCACACAATGACCACAATTAAAACCAAAACACTCCCACATGGCCCTCATCTGTTTCCATATAGATACTCATCATAACCTCTGGCTGGATGTTTCCATGAGGGGCGCAGTCCAAGACAGTGTCCAAAATAAGCTCCCTTGCCCCTCATTTGCCTAAAGTCAGGGTGGCCTGGACATACTTCCTGTGAACCAGGAGTGATCAAATAGGCATGCCGTTAATACTGCAGCGCTTCTTCAATTTGAGGCCTACTGAGTTAGAGGTATAGATTGTTTATGTGAATTAGAGTCATGAGAAAACCCAAGCACCTCTGCAGGGCTTTGAAGAACTCAATTGACACAAAGGATCCCTATTCTCACTTGATAGAGGTCAGGAACCTCACAGAGGAAAGCGAGACTTTATCCACAATGACTGGTCTATTTGCCATTTTGGTTTTAGATGCACACATGGGATCTTTCTTTAGATCCATCTGGTGCTGAGAATCTAAGCCACAAACTCACACAGGGCCAAGATGCTAATTCAGACACATCCCTTTCCAAAGCAATTAAGCAAAGAGCCACAGGTGATGCCCATTCATTTCCATTTGAAAACTGTTTACTTCAGGCTTCACAAAGGGGTGGCCAGAGCAAGAACTTCCTGACATTCAGTTCAACAGAACAATATATAAGCAAAATGCCCAAAGCAGGGTTTTTCCACTGAGAATTTCCTGGTCACACTGATATCTGAGTTTTTTGAGATGCTCGCCATTCCCTTCAGCTATCCAGTACATGACCATGTCACAGAGCTTGGAGGTGGTACATATGTTAGACACAAAACCATGAGCCTATCCTGGAGAGTGAACAGAATTCATGAAGAAACCTGGAAATTAGGAATGTAGTAGGTTATGCCCATCTTTAAGTAAAGCCGCAATCCATTCATAAATTGGGCAGGATGAAATGGGAAGCTTTCTACTAGACAGGAAACATCCATTGATGCACTCTCTTTTCTAATGTCTACAACCACGGACACCATGGGATACACAGACATAGAATCACTCGCCTTTTCAAACGACTTACAAGAAACAGTTCACTCCAAACCATACAAACCACCTTTCCTTCCTATTCTCACAACATGAGACAAAATCACAAACTCACAACCACACCCACAAAGGCACCTCCTTACCCTAAGTAGGTCTGTGACTCTATGGAGTGTCCTCTGACTGGTGGGCCACACAATGTTCCCCCGAAATGTCCTGTCCTGTCTCAAATATGGTCTCCTTGGCCAACTCTATGAAGTTGTCAGGAGCCAGCAGTGGGCCACTACCTGCTTTTTCAGGAAAGGCCCCTCTTCAGAGCTGTCCTGGCTTTTGGCCATTCTAACATCAGTAGGTACAAAGAAAGACTGACTCTGTCCTTGGTAATTCCAAACAAGTGAACCCACTGGGACTGGTACTGGGACTGGCTCTGTGTGCCTGGCTTCCAGGATCCCAAGTTCAGAGAGTTCCATCACCAAGGGAGTAAGGTGAGGTCACTTCCTTCAGGAACTGAATTAGGTCACTGCCTTGGCAACCACTTTATCCTAACAGTTGCTTCCAAGTGTCTCATTAAATGGAGGCTTCCCCTACTTCCTGTGAAACATTCACAAGTTAGAATGGTATATCAACCATAAAAACCCGGTAATAGCTCTCCACACAGGCCTGGTTTGGTCCATCTCCTCTACATTGAGAAGAGAGGTTCTGATTCAGACACATCCCGTCATCCTGACCAGGTATTTTGCCATGGAAGATTACTTTTGCTTTCTCAGGTCCTCCATAGCTGACTACATATTCTCCAGGGATCATTTCTGCATTGAACTTGTGGTTCTAAACAGGTGAAAGATCCCCTACATTCCTGTATTGTAAGACCAACTCTGTCCCTGCTCTTCATTAAATTTACATTGAGGGAACAGTGTATTGTTAGGGTTAATAAAATGTTTGATGTTAGAAATCATTCTGCTGGATGTATAATGGTACTGGGAACCTGGGATATTTTTAAAAATATAGAGGTGAAATATATAAATGAAAAAAGGATGTCTAGGTAATTTTGAAGCCCAGAGAGGCAATGGGCCCTTCATTGGGATACTTAGCTTTGATTTATGTTGTGCACAGATATCTCAGATAAATCGATATGCAATGGCATAGGACCTTGTACCTTGGATGATTAAAATTCGAAGAGAACATCCAGTCAAAAAGGGATAGTCGGTAGGATTAGATAGATATTCGGTAGGTTAACAAAGAGTGAGTATAGGATTTGGAACAAAAGTTCTTTAGCAATAGGGTTTGGGTTAAAGTGTGAAAGTAAATATCAGCCCACTTGAAGGGTCAGTCACAATGATGAACAGGGGAAAATATGTAGGAAAGCAGATATCAATAGAGATATTACAAAATCAACAAGTGGGCCAAGGACCTGAACAGACACTTCTCAGAAGAAGACATACAATCAATTAATAAGTACATGAAAAAATTCTCACCTTCTCTAGCAGTCAGAGAAATGCAAATCAAAACCACCCTAAGATACCATCTCACTCCAGTAAGATTGGCAGCCATTAGGATGTCAAACAATAATAAGTGGTGGCAAGGATGTGGGGAAAAGGGTACACTTGTACATTGCTGGTGGGAATGCAAAATGGTGCGGCCATTATGGAAAGCATTATGGAGATTCCTGGAAAAGCTGGGAATGGAACCACCATTTGACCCAGCTATCGCCCTCCTTGGACTATTCCCTGAGGATCATAAAAGAGAATGCTATAGGGATACTGCCACATCAATGATCATAGCAGCACAATTCACAAAAGCCAGACTGTGGAACCAACCTAGATGCCCTTCAATAGATGAATGGATAAAAAAAATGTGGCATCTATACACAATGGAGTATTATGCAGCACTAAAAAATGACAAAATCATGGAATTTGCAGGGAAATGGATGGCATTAGAGCAGATTATGCTAAGTGAAGCTAGCCAATCCTTAAAAAACAAATGCCAAATGTCTTCTTTGATTTAAGGAGAGCAAGTAAGAACTGAACAGAGGGAAAGAGCATGAGGAAAATATTAACATTAAACTGAGACAAGTGATGGGAGGGAAAGGGAGAGAGAAGGGAAATTGCATGGAAACGGAAGGAAACCCTCATCGTTATACGAAATCACATATACAAGGTTGTGAGGGGAAAGGGGGGGAAGGGAGAGAACGGAAGAATAACAGATGATGTAGAGAGGAAAAATGAAAGGGGAGGGGAGGGGGGATAGTAGGGGATAGGAAAGTCAGCAGAATACAACAGTCACTAATATGGCATTATGTAAACATTGTGAATGTGTAACTGATGTGATTCTGCAATCTGTATTTGGGGTAAAAATGGAAATGCATAACTCACTTGAATCAAATTTATGAAAGATGAAAAAAATAAAAATTTTAAAAAGTACTAAATTGGCTCATCCTAACATTAAAAAAAGAGATATTACAAAATCAGGTAAAGTATAAAGTGAGTGATATGATTAGATATTTTCAACAGGGTTGATTTTGAATATATCATCTTAGGAAGAAACAAATATGTAGTCACCAATAGGATTGATATTTGAGAGCATTAGGCAACCTGAACATGGAAGTAATCCATGTTCACTTTTTTCCATTTAGGCTTTAGTACAATAATAAGTGTGAACTTTGCATTTTGTGTCCAGAATATTACTGTGATAAAATGTATATGTAGATTAGGTGACATCAGTATTTCTTTCACCATTTCTGTGAGTAATATTTTGAAGACATATACATAAGTATTGGTTGTACAAAAAGCTGTACCCTGTGTCTATGTATATACAGATAATTCATGAATAGACCATACTGTGAATAAATAGTATAGCTGGTTCCACTTTAAATAATGGATTGAATTCATATTCACAAAGGAGTGGTCTGAGGCAAAAACCTTCCTGAAATTCAGGGCAACAGAACAATAGGTAAACAAAACGCACAAAGCAGGGTTTCTCCACTGAGACTTTCCTGGTCACACTGATATCTGAGTTTTCCTAGATGCTCGCCTTTCCCTTCAGCTATCCAGTACATAGCCATATCACATAGCTTTGAGGTAGTACATATCTTGGTCACAAAAAAATGAGGCAATTCTGGAGAGTGTCCAGAATTCAGGATGTAAACAGAAACTTTGGAAGATAGCAGGTTTTGCCCTTCAATAAGGAAAGCCGCAGTCCATTAATAAATCGGGCAGGATGAATGTTGCGAAGCTTTCTCCTAGACAGGACACATCCATTGATGCATTTTCTTTTCTAATGTCTACAACCACGGACAGAGTGGGATACACAGACATAGAAGCACTCGCCTTGTCAAAGGACTTACTAGAAACAGTCCACGCCAATTCAAACAAACAGCCTTTCTTACATCTTCTCAGAACCTGAGAAAAAAACCAGACACACACCTACACCCACAAAGGCACCTCCTTTGTGGAGTGTCCTCTGAATGGTGGGCCATACTATATTCGCCAAAAATGGCCTGTTGTATCTCAAATCTGGTCTCCTTGGCCAACTCTGTGCAGTTGTCAGGAGCCAGCGGTGAACCAATACCTGCTTTCTCAGGAAAGGCCTTTCTTCAGAGCTTTCCTGGCATTTGGCCATCCTCACATCTGTTGGTACTAAGAAAGACTGACTCTGTCCTTGGTAAATTGAAACAAGTGAGACCACAGGGACTGGGACTGCAACTGGCTCTGGGTGCCTCTCTTCCTGGATCCCAAGTTCAGAGAGTTCCATCACCAAGGAAGTGCAGTGAGGTTACTTCCTTCAGGAACTGAATGAGGTCACTGCCTTGGCAACCTCTTTGTCCTAACAGTTACTTCTAAGGGTCCCATGAGATGGAGTCTGTCCCTACTTTCTGTCACACTTTCACAAGTTAGAATGGTATATCAACCATTGGCACCTGGGAAGAGCTCTCCACACAGGCCTGATTTGGTCCATCTTCTCTACATTTAGAAGATAGAGGTTGATTCAGACACATCCATTCATCATGATCAGGTTGTTTACCATAAAAGATGACTTTTCCTCTATCAGGTCCTTCATAGCTGCCTACATCTTCTCCAGGGATCATTTCTGCATGGACCTTTGATGTTCTCAGAAGGTGGAAGATCCCCTACATTCCTGTATTGTAAGACTAACTCTGTCCCTCCTCTTTTGTAAAGTTAGATTGAGGGAAGAGTGTATGTTTAGGGTTAATAACATGTTTGATTTGGGTTAGGAATCTCTCTGCCCCATGAATAATGGTATTGGGAACCTGTGATATTTACAAGAATATATAGGTGAAATGTAAGTATGAAAACAGAAATCTAGGTAAGATTCGAAGTCAGAAGGGCATTGGGTCCTTGAGTGGGATTCTTAGGTTTGAATTATGTTCTGCATATATGTCTCCGATAAATTGAAATACAATGGTTTAGGACCTTATACCTTGGATGATTAATTGTCGAAGAGAACATCGAGTCAAAAAGCAATAATCAGTAAGATTAGGAAGATAGTCAGTAGGTTTAGAAATAAAAGTGAGTATAGGATTTAGACCAAAATTTCTTTAGCAATAGGGTCTCGGGTAGACATTGAATGTAAATGTCAGCATATGTGAAGTGTCAGACACAATGATGAACTGCGGAATATATGTAGGAAAGCAGATATCAATAGAGATATAAGGAAATCAGGCAAAGTATAAACTGAGTGATAGAATTAGACATTTTCAACAGCCTTGAAGTTGAATATATAATCTTAGAAAGAAACAAATATGTAGTCACCAATAGGATTTACATTTGAGAGCATTAGGCAACCTGGACATGGTTGTTTTTAGTAATTCATGCTCACTTTCCATTTAGGCTTTGATACAATCATGAGTGTGACCTTTGTTTTTTGTGTCCAGAATATTACTGTGATAAAAAAAGAAATATATATATATATATATATATATATATATATATATATATATATATATATATATATACACACACACACACACACACATATATATAGATAGATAAGGTGACATGAATATTTCTTCTACCATTTCTGGGAGCAATGTTTTGAAGAGGTATAAATTAGTATTGGGGGAACAAAGAGGTGTACACTGTGTCTATGAATATAGAGATAATGCATTAATAGACCATACTGTGAATAAATAACATACCTGGTTCCAACTTTAATAATGGATTGAATTGAAATGTGAAAATGTACAGGAAATCTTATATTGATATACACACATTTATTCCAACCACTTATACATCTAATGGTAATATTAATGTTATGGTTTATCTTGAAGAGTGTGTGGGTTTAGCTTCAAAATTGATTATGGAAATCGAAAATAATGTGTTTGGAAAGAAGTCTCATGAAAAGACCAGTCAAGTAACATGGAGGAATACATGTGTTCTGAAGCAGAAAGTGATTAAAAGTGAAACAAATTCCTATAATTTTGTGAACTTGTGAATGAAATATATATCCTATGATGTGCAAAAACTGAAGAAATAGTAATGTACCAGTGTTGAATTAAAATGAACGTCAAAATAGACATCATGTCCCCTAGGAATCTATTTGCATTGATGTTAAACTGGGTCAGTTACTGCAGAAATATTAGGATTTGTAAGCACCATTGATTGAAGTTAGTTTTCAGCACTGGGAAACAAATATGTATTTCAGGTAGATGATTATTTCTGAGAATAATCTTGTGAAATGTTGATTATAAATCCACATACATGAACATGAATGAATTTATGGAGTGTATATAAGACACATATATTTCATATTTTATAAAATCTGTAGAGTGTATATATATATATATATATACAAAAAAAACCACAAAAATTCATTAAAAAGTATCAATATATATATGCCAATCGTAATTCATCATGTAATATATATCATCCACAGAAGCAAAAATATTTATTTTACTAAACATGGGTTTATGTATAATATTGTTCTAATAGGAAGCTCACCCATAGTTTGAATTTTCAGTTCCAACAGCGTTTAGGAGCACTGATCTCTTCTTACAATTTGTTTCTGCCAAGTCAGCCAACTCATAAAAATATATGTGTGATACCAAGTAGGAATCTATATGTGCATATAAAAAGTACAAGTGCTGAGTAGGCTACAGAGAAAGGGAGACAGGAATTCACATATTTGTTAACTTTAAAAACGCATGGAGAGAGCTGCGGATGTGGCTCAAGTGGTAGCGTGCTCGCCTGGCATGCGTGCGGCATGGGTTCGATTCTCAGCACCACGTGAAAACAAAGATGTTGTGTCCGCCGATAACTAAAAAATAAATATTATAGAATTCTCTCTCTCCTCTCTCACTCTCTCTTTAAAAAAATCACATGGAGGACTATTTCAATTAAAAATTGAGTAGATTTATAAAACCGACCCTTTATCATGCAAGAGGGAAGTCCAACTATACACCATGCTTCCTCTGAACTGCTTGTATTTTCATTCTTTTGGGGTATTTTTCTCCATCATATTAGGATTAGTAGTCAGAGTCTAGTAGGGTATTAGTTAGTGTCAGGGATTCAGTATTTCGAATGGAAAATTGGAAAATGGATCAATGTGTATGCAAATGTGTACTACAAAAAAATTTTCCCACTCTCATTCAGAACAATGCCTTGACATTACCTTCACCCCAAGTAAGACACAATTAGAGGAGAAGAGTTAGAAAATCTTTGAATACATATCTGAAATTGAAAATGCTTAGGGTTCACAACCTTGGAGATTGTAGAGGAGTTTCCAAAAGTAAGGGACAGTGTAAAAACTCTACAAACATGCAGATTTGCCTGCCTAAAGACGTCTGGAGAAACTGCCTTTAGGTTGGGCACTTGAAATATATGTTGCTGTCAGGAGCTTTAGCTTCCTTTCTAGTGAGACCATCAAAGCTGGGTCTTCATCTCTGTGATCTGGAGGACATGGTTTATAATTTTCCAATAAACATGAAGCAGCAGTGCTGAATTCTTGCTTTGTAGGTAATCTGTGGCCACTGGGGGCTAAGTGTCTCCCCATGTGGACTGCGAAGCCATTTCATCATCCTCCACTTTTCATAATGTTTCTTCCTGCTGCACTCGGAGTTTGGTATTTGCTTCACGAAATACAAGGAGTTCAACTGGGACACAGAGCTGCAGCGAGTTCTGTCACGTGTGGTGGATCAGGGTCTGCAGGAGAATGCACCAACAGGGCTTGTATACCACATAGGATGCCCCCTTGACCATAGCAACCTGATTCTGAACATTGCCCTGAAACCTCTCCATATAACAAGTTGCCTTTACATATAAGGGTCTGCTCGCTGCACCATGTCAGTCACAAGCCATTTGGAAGCCAATGGCAGATCCACATGGCCCCACCTCAGATGTTTTATCACACATTTGCTCACTACTGCTCTAGGCCCACTACTCAGCAGGATCCAAATTACTGAGATCTCTGTTTTACACCATTTTCATCAAAACCAGTCAATCAAGGCACTGTCTGGTACACTCGTGATCAGCAACAGGACATCCAAAGGTTCTTCATTGCCGCCTGGTCATTGGAATTTCAAAAATTTCATGGTATTTATCTAGCAAATTTTCAATTATGAAGTTGGAAGCACTATGGCTTTCAAATCATTCAGGAATCATTCAATGGTGAGGAAGCTCATTTCAATGAAAGCTTTGGAGAACTCTCACAGGCAAGGCTTCCCAAAGAGTGGCCTAAAGGTCACATGAATCCAGGCCCATCGAGGTCTACAATTGAGGTCCATGTGTGTTTTGACTAGCAAATATGGCTTCCAAGTCTTTCAGAATAAAATAATGTGATATCCTGGCTGAGATTCCCAGTGCTCTGTGGAAAGCCACCCTAGGACTAGATCTCAGTTTCCAACGGAGACTCTCATGCGTGGCCTCCTAAATTCCCAACACAATTCATGGCAATACTTCTTTGATGATTGATCCAGAACTCAGTGTTTAAGGGGAATGACACCAGAGTTCAAGCCCAGGTGGATCCAGTCATCTCTTCCAACTGCCACATGAATGACTACAATTAAAACCAAAACATTCCCACATGGTCCTTACCTTCTTCCATATAGACACTCATCATTACCTCTGGCTAGAGTTTTTCATGTGGGAGGCATCCCAAGAGAGTGTCCAAAATAATCTTCCTTGCCCCTCATTTGCCTAAAGTCAGGGTGGCATCGTCACCCTTCCTGTGAACCTGGAGTGATCCAATAGGCCTGCCATGAATACTGCTCTGCTTCTTCAATTTGAGTCCTACTGACTCTCAGGGATAGATTCTTTAAGTGATTTGGAGTCACAAGAAAACACAAGCACCTCTGCAGTTCTTCAAAGAACTCATTTGACTTAAAGGATCCCTATTCTCACTTGACAGAGGTCAGAATCCTAACAGAGGAAGGCAAGAGACTGATCAACAATGACAGATTTTTGGCCATTTTGGTTTTGATTGCACACATGGGATCTATCCTTAGATCCATCATGTGCTGAGAATCTAAGCCACAACCTCATACAGGGCGAAGAGGCTGATTTAGACACATCCTTTTACAAGCAATTAAGCAAAGAACCACAGGTGATGCCCATTCATTTCCATTTGAAAATTGTTTTCTTCAGGCTTCACAAAGGGGTGGCCTGAGGCAAAGACCTTCCCGACATTCAGGACAACAGAACCATAGGTAAGCAAATGAACCAAAGCAGGATTTCTCCACTGAAAATTTACTGGTCACACTGATATCTGAGTTTTCTAAGATGTTCCCATTCTCTACAGCTATCAAGTATATAGACATGTCTCAGAGCTTGGAGGTGGTACATATCTTGGAAACAAAACCATGAGCCTATTCTGGAGAGTGGCCAGAATTCAGGAAGAAAACAGGAACTTAGGAATTTAGTAGGTGTTGCCCATCCATAAGGCAAACCACAGTCCATTCTTTAATTAGGCAGGATGAATGCTGGGAAGTTTTCTACTAGACAGGACACATCCTTTGATGCCTTCTCTTTTCTAATGTCTACAACCACGGACACAGTGGGATACTCAGACATAGAAACACTAGCCTTGTCAAACGACTTACTAGAAACAGGCCACTCCAACCCAAACAAACAGCCTTTCCTACCTATTCTCAGAACATGAGAGAAAACCACAAACTCACTCCACACCCACAAAGGCACCTCCTTAACCCAAGTAGGTCTGTGACTATCCGGAGTGTCCTCTAACTGGTGGGCCATACTATGTTCCCCTGAAATGGCCTGCCCTTTCTCAGATCTGGTCTCCTTTGCCAACTCTGTGAAGTTGTCAGGAGCCAGTGGTGAACCAATACCTGCTTTCTCAGGAAAGGCCCCTCTTCAGAGATCTTCTGCCATTTGACAATGCTCATGTCAGTAGGTACCAAGGAAGACTGACTCTGTCCTTGGTAAATCCAAACAAGTGAGACCACTGGGACTGGGACTGGGACTGGCTCTGGGTGCCTGGCTTCCTGCATCACAATTTCAGATTTTTTGATGACCAAGGAAGAGAGGTGAGGTCACTTCCTTCAGGAACTGAATGAGGTCACTACATTGGCCACCACTTTGTCCTAACAGTTGCTTCGAAAGGTCCCATGAAATGGAGGCTGCCCCTACATCCTTTGACACTTTCACAAGTTAGAATGGTATATCAACCATAGGCACCTGGAAACAGCTCTCCACACAGGCATGGTTTGATCAGTTCTCTACATTAAGAAAGGAGAGGCTGATTCAAACACATCTCTTCATACTGACCCGGTTGTTTGCCATGGAATATGACTTTTTCCCTCTTAGGTCCTTCATAGCTGCCTGCAACTTCTTAAGGGTATAATTTCTGCATGGTCCTTTTATGTTCTCAGCAGGTGGAAGAGCCCCTACATTACTGTATTGTAAGACAAACTCTGTCTCGGCTCTTCTGTAAAGTTAGTTTGAGGGAACAATGTATGGTTAGGCTTAATAACATGTTTGATTTGAATTAGGAATCATTCTGCTTAATGAATAATGGTATTGGGAACTTGCGATATTTACAAGAATATATTGGTGAAATATAAGTTTGAAAACAGAAATCTAGATAAGATTTGAATCCAGGAAGGGCATTGGGCTGTTGATTGGGATACTTAGCTTTGAATTATGTTCTGCAAAGATGTATCAGATAAATCAATATACAATGGCATAGGACCTTGTACCTTGGATGATTGATTGTCGAAGTGATCATCCAGTCAAAAAGGGATAGTCTTTAGGATTAGGAAGATAGTCGGTATGTTAGAAAAAAGAGTAATATAGGATTTGGACCAAAAGTTCTTTAGCAATAGGGTTTCGGATAGAGAGTGAATGTAAATGTCAGCACATGTGAAGAGTCAGTCACAATGATGAACTGGGGAAAATATGTAGGAAAGCAGATATCAATAGACATTAGGAAATCAGACAAAATATAAAGTGACTGATAGGATTAGTCATTTTCAAGAGGGTTGAGGTTGAATATATTATCTTAAGAAGAAACAAGTATGTAGTCACCAATAGGATTGATTTGAGAGCATTAGGCAACCTGGACATGGATGTGTTTAGTAATCCATGCTCACTTTCCATTAGGCTTTGGTGAAAGGTTAATAAAATAGGTACTTGTTACTTACTGTTTTTCTGTATGCTTAACAAAACACTGTTGAAGTCTTGAGGACTGTTTGCTAATCTTGTTTCCAGAATGTGCTGTCCCCAACTGCCAAACTGCAAATGTATACCCTCACCCGTTTGCACGCAAACCACCCACTTGCCCTGACCAATCAATAAACTTCCCTCCCTGCCCTCTCCAAGGAAAGCATATAAGCTCTGCTTAAGCTGTTCTCATTGCTCTCTGCTCTATTCAAGTGAGCTCTGAGCCCCAGAATGCTGGACCCATAATAAACCATTTACTGTTGAAGGAGACATTCTCTTGGTGGTCGCTTCCTCCGATGCTTGCCCGACCTTTACATCTGGAGGCACCAGCAAGATCCGACAGCGGCGGATGAAAGATCCCCAAGGGGCTCCTTTCAGGGTAAGTAAGGCAACTCTTTTTGGTTTTAGGTTTCAGGTTAGGGCTTGGCAAAATGGCTATGGGTGATGAGCGTGAGCTCTCTCTGACAGAGGCTGACATACGTGTCACAGAGCCACAGGCCACGTCCCTGGGGGATGCCCCAGAGGACTCAGGAAATCGAGGAACAATAGTCTCCTTGACTCAGTGATATTTTGCTTCGGATTCGGTATTGCCAGCCCATCAGGTTTTGCGGGCTACTCAGGCCTGGCCTCAGTATTGGACGTCCAATGCCTGACTTTATTGTCTTGTCTTGTCAGTGTAGTGTGTCGTTGCTTTCACTGTTTGTGTATCTCTCATTTTGGGACAGAGAACTTCAACACCTCTCTTCCTGACCCTTGATCACTGGAACAAAGTCCGCTTAAGGGCCCAGAATCTTTCTTTTTCAGTAAATCGCTGGACCTGGCAGACCCTCTGTGCCTCAGAATGACCCACCTTTGGAGTTGGATAGCCCCTAGAAACATCTACGTCCCACTAATTCGAAAAGTCAGAGATTTTGTATTTCAACCGGGGCCACATGGACATCCAGATCAACAGCCATATATCTCAACTTTGCAGGACCTCTGCAAATCTCCTCCTCCATGGGTGAAGCTTTTCCTTGTCTCTGCCCCCGCTCCTACTCCTTCCACCATGATTCTATCTCTCAAACCCTCTGCTCCTCCTCCTCCACCCTCTCTTCTCCCTGAGTCTCAAGACTCTACTGGACTCTCCTCGCCTTCTTATCCGCTGCCCTCGTCCACCAACCCCCAACAACCTCTAAGTGATTCCCCTGCTGCTGACTCAGCCTCTCCGCCACTGGAGGAAGCTAGGCCAGCCCAGCGCCCACCAAATGACTCCCCCTTGTCACACACACAGCCCCTCCTTCCCTGGAGGAAGCTGGCCTGGCAAAAAGAACTCAAAGAACTCCCTGGCGTTTTCAAACCTGCCTACTTGGGATGACTGCTAACAAATCCTAGGGATTCTCTTCATGACAGAGGAATGAGAGAGAAACTTCCTGGAAGCTAGAAAAAAAAATAGCCTCGGACCAGATGGGTGACCAACACAACTTCCCAACATAATCAAAGCCGGCTTCCCCTTGAACTTACCCAACTGGGACCCCGACACCTTTGAAGGTAGGGAGCATCTGTCCACTTATTGCCGGGCCCTAATAGTGGGTTTCCAACCGGCCGCTGGGCAACCAAATAATTTGGCCAAGGTAAGAGAGATTATTCAAGGGCCTGATGAACATCCCTCTATGTTTCTAGAGAGAATTATGGAGGCATATAGGAGATATACTCCTTTCGATCTTCAGGCAGAGGATCAAAAGGCATATGCCATGATGGCCTTCATTGGGCAAGCTGATCTGGATATTAAAAGAAAGTTACAATACTTAGATGAATTACAAGATATGACTTTGAGAGATTTAGTCAGAGTAGCCGAGAAAGTATCCTATAAGAGAGAAACAGAGAGAACGAAAGGGAGCAAAGGGAGGATGAGAGATGAAAAAGACAGATTAAGGTATTAACTAATGTCCTGGTCACAACAATAAATAGGCCAGAAATTAAGAAACAGGGAGACAAGAAGTGATACCTGGGTCCCCTCCAGAAGCCACCGTTGGCCTCAGATCAATGTGCCTACTGTAAAGAAAAAGGACACTGAGCCAAAGAGTGCCCTAGAAAGAGAAAGCCACGCCAGACAGCCTTTCTGACTCTGGAGGTTGACTAAGAATGTCGGGGCTCAGATCCCTTCCCCGAGCTCAGGGTAACTTTTGAAGTGAAGGGGACCCCATAAACTTTGAAGTGGATACAGCAGCAGTATACTCAGCCCTTAAGGCCCCACTGGGCCCTCTATCAAATAAAAGATCTCTAGTTCAAAGGGCTAACAGCAGTAAATATCAGACTTAGACAACTAAGAGGACCATGGACATGGGGAAAGACAAAATCCAACATTCCTTCCTAGTAATCCCAGAATGCCTGGCCCCATTGATGGGCAGAGATCTGCTCAGTAAGCTCCGGGCCAAAACAACTTTTAACCCCGAAGGTCCCAAAATGAAATTTCTAAATCCTTCATTAAAAACTCCTATAGTCATGGCTTTATAAATGTCAGTCGAAGATGAACATCCACTTTTCACACACCCCAAGACTGATCAAACAGGCAAGCTACCCCAGAAATGGATAACAGATTACCCAGATGCCTGGGCAAAATTGTTGGGTTAGGCCTAGCCATGAAACAACCTCCAAGAACAGTGGAGTTAAAAACCTCAGCCTCCCCAATCAATGTCAAACAACATCCTCTGAGCAAAAAAGGTAAAGATGGGATAAGGCCCCATATTCAGAAATATCTGGCCTTAGGGTCCTAAGGCCCTGTCAATCGGCCTCGAACACTCCCCTGCTACCGGTAAAAAATCCAGGAACTGGGGACTATCCCCCATACAAGACCTAAGAGAGATCAACAACAGAGTGCAGGAAATTCACCCCATGGTAAATAATTCATACAGTCTGCTTATCACTCTGAACCCTGAGTAGAAATGGTATGGACATAAAGATGCTATCTATTGCATGCCTCTGCATAAAGACAGTCAGTTGCTGTTTGCTTTTGAGTGGGTAGACCCAGAAACCGGAAGGTATGGTAAACTAACATGGACTAGACTCCCACAGGGGTTCAAAAACTCCCCCACTCTCTTTGATGAAGCCCTCCACAGAGATGTCAACAACTTCAGACCTATGCACCCTGAAGTCACACAGCTTCAATACGTGGATGACCTGCTACTGCAGCCAACACCAAGGAAAACTGTGAGTCTGGGAACCAAGCACTATTATATAAGCTTGCTCAACTCGGGTATAGAGCTTCTTCCAAAAAACCCCAAATTTGCCAGCAAGAAGTAGTCTTCCTGGGCTATTCCCTTAGGGGTGGTAAACGATGGCTCACTGAGCCCAGAAAACAAACGGTTGTGCAGATACACCCCCCCCCAGCAGCAGACAACACAGAGAGTTTCTTGGGACTACTGGGTTTTGCAGGTTATGGATTCCTGTGTTTGTGTCCTTAACTTCTCCTTTATACCCGCTGTTAAAGGGAGATGCCCAATTCCAATGGACCCCTGAGCACCAGCAAGCTTTTGATAACATCTAACAACACTGGCACTGAACTCCTCAAGTTCACTGAGCCAAGCCTGCAATTTCAGAAATCCCTACACTACGTTAAAAATGTACATCAATTCACACACCTTGGTTCAAAGAAACTGCAGGCATTCCTGAAGGATCAAGAACAGAGTTTTCCACTAACCGACTCACAGCGAAAGGACATAACTGAACGGGTAACAAAACCCTGTCCGTTCTGTCAATAGGTTAATGCTTACCCTTCCAAGCTTCCTGCAAAATAGCACCTATGAACAACCAGACCAGGACAATTCTGGGAAGTGGACTTTACTGAAATTAAGCCAGCGAGGTATGGACTTCAATATCTCCTAGTGTTTGTAGATATATTTTCAGGATGGATTGAAGCCTTCCACACAAAAAAAGGCACAAATGGTGGTAAAAAATCCTGAAAGATATTTTTCCATGATACGGCCTACCTAAGGGTATATTGTCTGATAATGGACCGGCGTTCATGGCCCAGGTAAGTAAGGTGTTAGCCAGGACCCTGCGAATAAATTGGAAGTTACATTGTGCTTATAGACCCCAGAGCTCAGGACAGGTTAAAAAAAATTAATAGAACCATTAAAGAGACCTTAACGAAATTATGCTTAGAGAGGGCATCAAAGGTTGGACTATGCTCCTGCCTTATGCACTGTTTCATGCAAGAAATACTCCCTCTGTTTCTTTGAGTAACCTCACCTCCTATGAAATTCTCTATGGGGCCCCTCCTCCAGTAAGGACCTAACCCCAACTCTAAGACCTACCGATCCCTTCCACACCCCCTTGCTTGACAAACTTAAAGCTCTTGAAAGAACTCAGCGATACCTGTCAAACCAGCTGGCCACTGCCTACCAACCTGGTGAAGAGGAGACTCCACATCGATATCAAATAAGAGACTTCGTCTACATAAGATGACTTCAGGTGTCATCCCTGGAACCCCGATGGACAGGACCATACCAGGTGCTACTTATAAAACCTACAGTGGTAAAGGTAGATGGAATCACTTCCTGGATCCTAATTCTCATCTCAAGCCTGCGCCCTGTCCAGACTCTGGCTTGAAAGTGGAAAAGACTGGTAACCCTTTCAAATTGCATATTGTCCATGTGGATAAGGCTATAGACTCTCCCCTTGGCCACCACTAGTCCTAACCATCATCAGCCCATTCAGCAGCGATGGCTGATCACAAATCCTATTAGACAAGAAGTATGGTCTGTCTTGCATACAGCCCCCTTAGGGACCTGGTGGCCATCTCTCCACCCAGATATTTGTCAGCTGAGTATACGTCATTCCAATTGGGATATCTCTGATGAAGAGGATCCCATTAAAATTTCATTAAATTTCTTCCGTACCATAGATAATGGAAACAAACATTATGGATGTAGGGACATGCAAGTCTGATGCAGGTTGGCTAGCCTAGATTACTATGTTTGCCCGGTGGACTATCAAAGCCACAAACAACCACGGCTGTGTGGGGGAAAAGCCGTCTTCTTCAGTAAGTCATGGGGATGTGAGCATACAGGGGCTGCCTGGTGGAACCCAAACTCCTCATCAAATTCAGTTCACAGCATTGGCCATATTACCAATTAGACAACCAAAACCGATGGCCCGCAGAGGGGTGTCTAGATCCTCAAATTCTGTGTGACTTTTTCAACTTCGGCAAGTGCTCAAAAGGATGGAAGAAAATTCCCCTATGTGTATGCCTTTTCCCTCCTTTGCTCACATCATGAACTATGTTTCTCCAATAGATCCTTCTGCTCCAGACTCTCTGCTGTCACTCTCACATCAACAACCTGATTTCTCCCCTCCAATTACTAGATCAAAAACCCAAACCTCCGCTGGTTCTCAGACCATTGCCCCCTTGCTGAGGTAGCAGGTACTGAGGTACCCTTCCACCCACTCACTCCTCTCTTCTCCTGTCAGTGCCCACACCGGGTCCCACCAGGTCCTCTTACCAGCTAACCCAAAGCTCAAACCAGCTGAGGAGTGCCCTCAGACGCCTATCCAAGTTGTAATGAAAATGGCCTTTAAAGTTGCTTTGTCATCACTAAAAACAGGTTACTAAGAATTTAATGTCCCTCACAGGCTTTTTGGGATACTCACTCCTGTCTTCCCATCTGCTCTACCTGTTCTACTGCTCACGTTTTGTTGCCAGGAAAATTCCAAACCCTTTTCCCATTATTCTTTTATATCTCTTTTTCCTCATTCTCAGAACCACAGAACTGCTCTCACCCCCCGCCTTCCCCGTCTTCCCCTCTGTACCAGGCCCACAGAAAAATCTGAAATGGCCTTCTCCAGAAGTCTTCATCGTGGCTGACTTTAGGACTTTCAGCAACAAAGTCCCTATAAAAGAGTTCAGTGTACATAAACTTCCTCTTTTCGTGTTGCTCTGTTATACTTGGCCACTGGCTGGAAAAATCAGCACTTCTAAGCTAGACACCCCCTTACTAGTTTTTCACAAAATATGTGAACAAGGCCTCTGGCCTTGAGCTCAGGCTTCCAGAGATGGCTATATTTCCAAGATAAAGAAGTTACCAACTGGGCTCCATGGTAACAGCTGGCAGGGAGAAAATAAAAGAGAAGAAAAAAGCTCTCCCCCTCCCAGATGTCCTTAAAAAGTTATCTTTCCCAGAGAAGAGGAAAATAAAAACAGAACCAAAAACTGCTTTTTGTGAACTTCTGCAGACTGTAAATTTCTGAGTCTTTTCTCTTACATGTTGGGTACAAAATTCTGAAACTACCTAAACTTGGGATTCAGGGGATTAATTGATTACAATAGAAGCAATGCCCTCTATATCCAGTTGCAACCAAATAGGACTGTTTCCCTGTCTTTGGTGCTATCTTAGGTGCCTTGCCTTGTCCATACCTACAACAGTATAATTCTATATACTTAAACATTGTTTATTCATAGAATTATCAAAAGATGTGATTAATTATGTAATGGTGCAGATGTTTCCCCGAGTGCTCTATCATGAGGCAGGATCATTTAAATTTCAAATAGGGGGGCATACAACCCGGTTCTGCTGGCAACCTGTATCTTGCACTTTAGCCATCCTATGAGGAATAGTAGTTGCTGCAGAGGTGGGCACAGGTACCACTGCCCTAATCCATGGGACACAACAAATGACCCAATTAGAAGCAGCAATACACCAAAACTTAAAGATATTAAAAAACCACCATCACAGCTTTACAAGAATCTTTAACCTCTCTCTCTGCAGTTGTTTTACAGAACAGGCGAGGGTTCGACCTCCTCTTCATGAGAGAAGGGGCCTTTGTCCTGCATTGAGGGAAGAATGTTGTTATTATGCCTACCATACTGGAGTTGTAAAAGAATCTATGATTAAATTAAGAAGAAGCATTGAAGAGCATCAACAAGAGAGAGAGGCCCAAAAAGGGTGGTTTGAGTCTTGGTTCACAGAGTCCCCCTGGTTAACTACGCTTTTATCAGCCCTGGCCGGTCCCTTAATAATCCTCACATTATTGATAACTGTAGGACCCTGTTTGCTCAACCGTGTAATTTCCTTTCTCCAAGCTCAAATTGGACAAGTTAAACTTATGGTAATCAGAAATCAATATACCACACTAGCAGACATAAAATGTGACATCCCCAATGATCACTATTATGATTTAATGTAACCAAAAGAAAGTGGGGAATGAAAGGTAAATAAAATAGGTAATTGTCACTTCCAGTTTTACGGTATGCTTAACAAAACACTGTTGATATCTTGAGAACTGTTTGCTAATCTTGTTCCC